>NC_066579.1:429511625-429777405 GCF_024323335.1 Lathyrus oleraceus | reverse complement strand
GAGAGAGAGAGAGAGAGGAGAGAGAGAGAGAGAAAGAGAGAGATTTGAATTTTGTCATATACCTTTCAATGTCAAAATCCACTAAGAACACAAAAATTGAATTTAAGATAAAACCTTACATTACAAATTACAAATCAATCATCAGTCATAAACTTTTCACACATTTATATGGTATTAAGGCTGAAAACTTATCATGGGAAAGTTTGTTCTAGAAAAAAGGGTAAAATCAATAGTAAAAATTGTCATAAAGTCATATTTTGAATAAGATTCGAATAAAAAGTAGACAAAAGAAACAATATCTTAGCACAATACACAAAGATAAACTGTCAAAACCAAGAAGAGGTTGTAGTAAAATTTAACTTTTCGCAATTTGAAGAAAATATATTTGAACAGATCTATCGGATCTCCTTAATCTTGTTGTTTTCTATTGAAGAGAAAAAGTTGAGAAATATTACAAATCTAAATAATATTAGGGAACTGAAGGTAAATCAACATATAAATATACCATTGAGAGGTTATTCAATGCGATTAAACACCTTTAATATGTGGATAAAAACACAATGCATCCAAATGAGAAAAAAATGAAAGGGTCTCAAGACATTGAACCCAAAGTTGGAAATAAACAATGAATAACTTACTGTTCGAATTGAGGGGGCATTTTTATTTTATTTGGACAAAAAATATACATGAAAGAAGAATAAGAAATTTTACAAAAGGTAATTCAATAGATCTCTCAAATCCATAAGATTAATCATGTCATTGTCTTCAAAAGCATTTACCGAAGTCAAAGCACGTCGATGAAGGTAAGTGAAGACAACAAATCTCATATAAAAATGGATTTTTGAGCATCCATTCGTTCAATCTATGTAGGTCTTCGTTCAATATGGGTAGATCTATAACCTAAAAAAAAGATTGAAGTTGTTAAAACGATTCAAAGATGATAACTAAAGATTGAAGTTGTTCAAATCAATTCCAAAACAATAACTAAAAGAAATGAAATATGGAAGATTGAAAAAAATATGTTTACGATTCAACCTTATTGCTAAAAGTGCAGAAAAATTCAAACAAAAGAGTGAGGAGAAAAAATAGTGGAAGGAAGAAGAGAGGAAACAATGAAAGAGAAAAAAAGAGACAAAATGAAGTGAATTTTTGAAGTTGGGTATGTTAGTTAATAAATGGCTGTATTATTTTAATAATAAAAGTAGGGAGGTTAGTAAAAAATGGAAGAAAGCAAATCAATTTGTTTGGTTGTGTACCACATTAACACAAGGGGTAAATTTGATTTTTCCATAAAATAATATGTGATAGAAACTAAAAATTAAAACAAAAAATTAAAATGGAAAAAATTCCTAAGGTTTCCAAACCCAGGTTCTCCAAACCCTCAATCATGTTCTTTTGTTCTCCAAATCCTCAAATTTGATTCAGCATCTTCTTGTGTTCGTTTAAAGTTGTGTTATAGTAGTTAAAATATTTTTTTTTCATTTGGTGAATATTAGAATTAGAATTTGTAAATTAACTAATTCTTTTTTGTTTTGTTTTATCTATTAAGGGCTGTGGAAAAGCATATGCAAACATTTCATCATCGTGAAAAGAAAAGAGTAAGATCCTCTTTCTTGAAGCATTACTATTGAGTCATTTTGAATCTAGAGCAGATGTCAGTCTCATTTGTGAACTAATACAACTTAAGGTAGTTAAATACGACTCATTAGTTGTTGATTTAACCAATTTACCTATGTGTCTTGAAAACTATCATTGAATCCATATTTGTGATTTCTTTCTGAGTTTTTGATGCAATTATTATTTAACTTGTTTTAGTTTTTATTAATAGCAATACAACAAAATTGCCGCAGAACACTAATAACACTACTAGAAGTTCATAGGTGTGAAAAATAACATGCAAGACATTTAATTTATATTGCATGTTGACTATTTCGTCCTTGTATTTGCAATGGAAAATAAAACTAGAGGAAAGGCAAGTCTTAGTAAAAAATAACAAGTGTGTCAAACACTTAGGCACGTGTAAAATGAAGATGCACTACTACAAATACTTTGTTTTCATGTGGATGTAAATTTAAAATCCGCAGAAAAAAAATTCATATATTGGTTCCCATATAAAACCTTGATGGGTAATTGTTAGATACCCAAAAGTGCTTATTTGAGCCATCAATTAAGGGTATCTTTCACTCTATTTTCTTGCTAAATTGTCAAAATCACCTTTGTTTTAGATGAAATGCATTACATTGATAAACAAGCTTGGTGCCTTTGATTTGTGTGTTATTGTGCAGGAAGAAGGCATGAAATAATTGAAATTTAAGACACAAGAAAGTTGGCAAAGGAACCAAGGAAAACAAGCATTCATCAGCATGCTCGCTAGGCGAAGGCTGTGGCGAAGCCTGCTCGCTAGGCGAGCTGCTAGCGAAAAGCTCCAGTAAAATGTAAATAAATTCGCTAGGCGAGCTGCTAGCGAAGGTGGTAGCGAGTTCGTTCTGTTTTGGTGAAAAGCGCAGCCAGCACTCACTCGCTAGGCGAGGCTCTAGCGAGTTCCCAGCGAGGATTCCAGTAGCAAAACCTCTCAACCTCGTTGGGGCGAAGGTTGGAGCGTGTCCTTCGCTAGGCGAAGGTTTGTTCGCTAGGCGAACATGACAGTTCAACAGACCCTGTTTCTCTGGGCACAGGTGCCTTGTGTGCCACAATTAGACCCTCGCTAGGCGAGCCTTTCTGCTCGCCTAGCGAGCATGACAGCCCAGCACATGTCTATAAGTAGCAGGTGCCACTTTTGAGCACCATACCTAGTTTTTACAGCATTTTTCCACTTTTGTACTTTTGTTAGATATTTTTACAGCATTGTTCTTGGGAGCTTTTATGCCCTATATTTCATTTCTCTTCATCTTGTAACCATCTTCTACAAAAAGAAGGTGGATTCCCATCCAACATCGATTATCCGACTTGGATGTTGATCAACCTTCTTCCGAAACTTGCCGACCAAGCTACCATGAAAATGAGTAGCTAAGTCATCCATTTGTCAAGGTTAGATGTAGGTGATTACTAGCTTTGGGTGTAAATGTAAGAATCTTCATATGTAAACTCTTTAATGGTGAATATATGATGAAAACTTTGTTTCTATTTAAAACTCTTTGTGTTGGTTTATGATCGAGAGATGTTTACCAACTCTTGACCTAGGTTTTCATCCAATCTTGTTTGTTAGCTAGAGATAGTAATGAATGATTTTGTTCACCATAAGGTTGAACCAAAAAGTTGTCATTTTGATAGATTGTGTTCGAGAGAAACAATTGATCAAAATGGGAAAACTCACAATGTGTGTTCGAGAGAAACATATTGGGAGGACTTTGTGAAATGATTTATCATCTAAAGGAGTTTATAGGATTGTTGACCGAACAAATACATGCAAAGTAATCATTGAACCCTAACTTTGGCAATATTTCTCATTTATTCAAACCATAACTTTTACCGCAATTTATTACCTTTTTATGCAAGATAACGTGACAACCAACCAAAACCTTATTGTTACATTGAGCTAGAATTAATACAACCATCGAACGGCGGTGATATCTTACAATCCCTGTGGATACGATAACAAAAACCCGACACGTAAATTTACAACTAACAAAATGGCGCCGTTGCCGGGGATTGTAAATTGATATTGCGAGCATCGCAATGGTTGTTTAAGTTTTAGCTTGTGAATTTTTGACTTGTGCTTGTAATCTGTTTGGTTTAGTGTGCAGCTTACGTTTTATGCGAGGGCAAATCCCTGTGGACGAACTTCTTTTTGATCCTGAGATCGAGAGAACCGCAAGGAGGCTAAATAGCAAAACGAGACGTAGGAGGCAATAGGCTAGACAACGCCAAGAGCAAGGAGAAAGTTCTTCAACCACAAATCCACCACCATTCATACCAAACATGGAGCCACAACCACCACCACCTATTTCTACTCCATGCATCAATAGTCCAAGGAACACCGCTCAGTTTGCCAACCACACCGGAAGGCAAGCTGAGATGAAAACGGGAACTCTAAATCTATTATATGGAAGTCCATTCACCGGAATGGACCATGAAGACCCATTTGCTTTTCTCACAAAATTTAATGAGATAGCATTGGCTGCCGGAGTGGATCAGGCTCAGGAGCTTCCGTTGTTCAGACGATTATTTCCCCACGCTTTGCTCGGTAAAGCAAAGGATTGGTACCTAGATCAAACACCAGCCGTAATGACAGACTGGAACGTGTTAGAAGAGAAATTCATCGAAAGATTTTTCTCCCATAACCGATTCATGGAATCCAAGACGGCCGTCTCGGTGTTTTCACAAGGAACCAGTGAATCATTAAATGAAGCGTGGGAAAGATTCAAGTCCATGCTTCGGAAATGTAAAGGGCATGGATTTGATGAAATGACTCAAATCCATATCTTCAGAAATGGACTTCAACCAAACTGCAAAACGTTGTTGGATGCTACCTCGGGTGGCTCTTTATTGTCAAAAAGTGCCGAAGAAGCCACAAACATCATAAATCGAATGGCTTTAAATGATCTTCAGAGTCAAAGTCGAGGAAATTCTTTGAAGAAGGCGGGAGTGCTTGAGCTAGGGACGAATGATGCCATCCTTGCCCAAAACAAGCTCATCTCACAACAAGTGGAACTCTTAACGCAACAAATCAAAGAGTTAAGAGAACCGTCAAAAGCTAAACAAATAGCTTGTTGTGAACTTTGTAAAGGTGAACATGACACCGGATTTTGTCCACCTCCCGGTTTTGACGAAGTAAACTACATGGCCAATCAACGGGACTATCAACCGAGACCACAACAACAACAACAACCTTATCAACCACACCCTCAAAATCAACAACAACATTACCAAGGGAACCAAGGGTTCCAACCTAGAAGCAACTATTATCATAACCAAGGTTATGGAGGTGGTTCTTCTAGCCGTCAAAACCCTCCCCAAAATCCTTATCAACCTCAACCTCAACAACCGCCGGTCGTAACTTCTAAATTGGAAGAGACATTGACGCAATTCATGCAAATGTCAATGGCTAACCAAAAGAGCAATGACGCGGCCATAAAAAATCTCGAGACTCAAGTTGGGCAACTTGCCAAGCAACTCGCGGAACAACAAACCGGTCCTTCCTTTTCGGCAAACACGCAAACAAATCCTAATGCACATTGTAAGGCGATCATGACGAGAAGTGGGAGGGAGTTGGGTAGTGAGAATAAAAAAGAAGTTGAGAGTGAACAAAGAGAGAAAGAGAAAGAAATTGAGGAGGAAATATTGGAGGAAAATGTTGATGGTGAAGTAGGAGAGTGGAGTGAGGGTGAAGAAGTTGAAAAGAATAAAAATAGTGGTGAAGTTGAAAAAGAAAAAGGTGTGGAGATGGGGAAAAATACAAGTGATGAGGTAATAAGGGAGGTAGTGAAAAAGCCTAGATGGAAGAGTGCTAGAGTTGCAAAGGGAAAGGAGGTAGTGAGCGCTACTCCAATCCAAAACCTTCCTTATCCTCATGCTCCGTCCAAAAGGGAGAATGAACGGCATTACGCCCGGTTCATGGATATTTTTAAACAGTTGCAAATCAACATTCCGTTTGCCGAAGCCTTGGAGCAAATGCCCAAGTATGCCAAGTTCATGAAGGACATACTAACAAAAAAACGGAGGTATACGGAACCGGAGACCATCGTCCTTGATGCAAGCTGTAGTGCCATTATTCAAAGGACGCTTCCTAAGAAAGAGGTTGATCCGGGAAGAGTTACATTGCCGGTTAAAATTGGTGACGTTTATGTCAGGAAAGGACTTATTGACTTGGGGTCAAGCATTAATCTTATACCTTTGTCAATTATTAAGAGACTTGGCAACATTGAGATTAAGTCCATCCGAATGACGTTGCAATTGGCGGATAAGTCGACGACCCATCCTCATGGCGTAGCCCAAGATGTTTTGGTGAAGGTCGACAAATTCTTTTTCCCGGTCGATTTTATTGTTATTGATATGGAGGAAGATGATGATGCTCCGCTCATCTTGGGCCGACCGTTCATGAAGACCGCGCGAATGATGATAGATGTTGATGACGGTTTAATGAAGGTGAGAGTTCAAAATGAGGAAGTGACATTCGATCTATTCGAGGCAATGAAGCATTCAAAAGATAGAAATGATAGCTTCCGCATTGATGTGATCGAAGACGCTATTATGGAGGTTTCAAAGCATATTCATGAGATATCTCCTATGGAGTTAGCTCTTGACGACTCATTGGAAGTTTTCACTGTTGAAGAAGAGCTAGCTCTTGAGGAATGCTTAAAGGAACTTGATAGTTTAGACGACTTACAACCATGGGAAGTAGAGGAGGAAAACTTGAAAAAGGAGGTTATTGACGAAAAAGCGCCAATTGAATTGAAAGTGCTACCCTCTACTTTGAAATATGTATTCCTTGATGAGACCGAGACAAAGCCGGTCATCATAAGCAACCTTTTGACAAATGAAGAAGAGGCCCGTCTAATCATTGTGCTAAAAACAAATCAAGAAGCCATGGGTTGGACTCTTTCCGATCTAAAAGGAATTAGTCCATCCTATTGTATGCACAAGATTTTGATGGAAGAGGATTTCAAGCCGGTAGCTCAACCACAACGCCGCTTAAATCCTACCATGAAGGAGGTTGTTCGAAAGGAGGTTGTAAAGCTATTGGATGCGGGAATGATTTACCCGATCTCGGATAGTCCATGGGTTAGTCCCGTGCACGTTGTTCCGAAGAAAGGGGGGATTACCGTGATCCGGAATGACAAGGACGAATTGATCCCCACTAAAGTTGCAACGGGGTGGAGAATGTGTATTGATTATAGGCGGTTGAATACCGCGACTCGAAAGGACCATTTTCCACTCCCATTTATGGATCAAATGCTCGAAAGACTATCGGGCCAACAATACTATTGTTTTTTGGACGGCTACTCCGGGTACAATCAAATTGCGGTTGACCCGGCCGATCATGAGAAGACGGTCTTCACGTGTCCGTTTGGAGTGTTCGCATACCGAAAAATGCCCTTTGGGCTGTGCAATGCACCGGCGACTTTCCAACGATGTGTGCAAGCAATTTTTGCCGATCTGATAGAGAAAACAATGGAAGTCTTCATGGATGACTTCTCGGTATTTGGTGGGTCTTTTAGTCAATGCTTGGCGAACTTGAAGACGGTGTTGGAGAGATGTGTGAAGACCAATTTGGTGCTTAATTGGGAGAAGTGTCACTTCATGGTGACCGAGGGGATCGTGCTAGGCCACAAAGTCTCTAGAAGGGGGCTTGAAGTGGATAGAGCTAAGGTTGAAGTGATTGAAAAATTACCCCCTCCGGTGAATGTGAAGGGCATCCGTAGCTTTTTGGGGCACGCCGGGTTCTATCGGCGCTTTATCAAGGACTTCTCAAAGGTGGCTAAGCCTTTGAGCAATTTGCTCGCTAAGGACCAGGTATTTCTCCTCACCGATGATTGTTTGCAAGCTTTCGAAACTTTAAAAGAAAAATTGGTTACCGCTCCAATAATAGTCGCTCCCAATTGGAATGAAATTTTTGAACTAATGTGTGATGCGAGTGACTATGCTGTTGGAGCGGTACTTGGCCAAAGAAAAGACAAAACTTTTCATGCGATACATTATGCGAGTAAGGTTCTTAACGAGGCTCAAATAAATTATGCCACAACGGAAAAAGAACTACTTGCAATAGTGTATGCGCTAGAAAAGTTTAGGTCTTATCTTATAGGGTCTAAAGTCGTTGTGTATACCGACCACGCGGCGATTAAATATCTGCTAACCAAACCGGATTCGAAGCAAAGGCTCATCCGTTGGATCCTCTTGTTACAAGAATTTGATGTGGAAATAAAAGACAAGAAAGGGTCGGAAAACTTGGTAGCGGATCATTTATCCCGCTTAGTGAATGTGGAGGTTACCGCGTCTGAAAAAGAAATCCGGGAAGAATTTCCTGATGAAAAACTGTTTAAAGTTCAATTTAGGCCGTGGTTTGCAGACTTTGCAAACCACAAGGCTAGTGGTTTTGTGCCTTCCGACCTAACTTCGAACCAAAAAAGGAAGTTCCTTTCGGATGCGAAGTATTATGTTTGGGATGACCCATACTTGTTTAAGTTGGGTAGTGATAACCTATTAAGGAGATGCGTAACTGGAGATGAAGCCCAGAGCATCCTTTGGCATTGTCACAACTCGCCTTACGGCGGACATTATAATGGGGTTAGAACGGCCACTAAAATTCTTCAATCGGGATTTTATTGGCCCACTATTTTTAAAGACGCACATACCCATGCGCAAAGTTGTGACAGTTGCCAAAGAAGCGGTGGGATAGGTAAGAGAGATGAAATGCCTCTCCAAAATATCCAAGAAGTGGAAGTATTTGATTGTTGGGGCATAGATTTCGTAGGACCTTTCCCACCCTCTTATGGGAACGAGTACATGCTTGTCGCAGTCGATTATGTCTCTAAGTGGGTTGAGGCGATTGCCTCACCTCGGGCGGATGCCAAAACGGTGATAAATTTTTTGAAGAAAAACATCTTTTCCCGTTTCGGAACCCCCCGAGTGTTGATAAGTGACGGAGGGTCACACTTTTGTAATGCACCTTTGGAAACTATTTTAAAACATTACGGTGTATCGCATAGGGTGACGACTCCGTATCACCCACAAGCTAATGGGCAAGCTGAGGTCTCTAATCGTGAGATTAAGAGAATCCTCGAAAAAACCGTGTCTAATTCAAAAAAGGAGTGGTCCCAAAAATTGGACGAAGCATTATGGGCCTACCGTACGACCTTTAAAGCTCCAATTGGCCTAACTCCCTTTCAATTGGTATTTGGTAAAACTTGTCATTTGCCGGTTGAATTGGAGCACAAGGCCTTGTGGGCCCTAAAGTTTTTAAATTTTGAAAATGAGTTGGCCGGTGACAAAAGGAAAGTGCAACTACTTGAGTTGGAAGAGATGCGCAATGCCGCATACCACTCAAGTTGGTTGTACAAGGAAAAGGCAAAAAAGTATCACGACAAGAAGCTCCGTAGCAAAGAATTTGTGCCCGGACAATTGGTCTTATTGTTTAACTCCCGGTTGAAATTGTTTCCCGGGAAATTGAAATCAAAATGGTCCGGGCCATTTCGGGTGAAAGAGGTGAAGGAGTACGGGGCTATTGTAATTGAAGACATAGACAAGAAAGATAGTTGGACCGTGAATGGCCAACGATTGAAAGTTTATCTCGGCGGTCATGTGGATCGCGAGAGCTGTGCTCTACCGCTTGATGCTCCTCTGTGAGCATCACACCGTCGAGCTTAGCCGACGTTAAACAAGCGCTAGTTGGGAGGCACCCCAACATTGTAAGTATTTATTGTTTTTGTGTTGAGTTGTGTTGGGTTTCTTTGTGCTTAAACCATGCTGTATGAACATGAACTGCTGCCTTTGAAAAGGCAATTGCTGTCATGCTCGCTTGCTGTTCGCTAGGCGAGGCAGTAGCGAGCTGATTCGCTAGCTGCTCGCTAGGCGAAGCAGCAGCAAGCGCTGCATGACAGCACTTATTTAAAAACTCAGCAGGGCACTCATTTTTGCCCTAACACAACTTTGTTGTCTTGCAACCCTGCTGAGAACATTTTTACAGAGCTCTCCACACTCTCTCATTTGCATCTCTCTCACCAACACTCTCTCTTTTCGGTCGATTGCAAACTCAACTCACTTCACATTTCCAAATCCGTGTAACTAAGGTTTGCCCTACTACATTTTTCTTTTTGTTTGAACTCTAAATTTCCAATTTGAATTGCAATTAGGATGAGTGGAGTATGGGAAACATTAGGTTTGCATGTGGTAATTTAGGTTTTGCAAATTCGGATTTTAGGTTTTAGAATTGGGGATTTTAGGTTTTGAATGCAAATATGTAATCCCCAATAGCATAGAACGATTATTTACTTGTTAAATCATTAGGTTCTGATGTTGGAACCATTTGAGTATGGGTTTTGGGGGAGAATCTCTGAACATGCTGAAAAACCCCAAAACCCGTAAGGTTCGCTAGCACTCGCTAGGCGAACCTGGGGCGAGCGTTCGCTGCCACTTCGCTAGGCGAAGCAGAGAGCATGTCAGTCTTTTGAATATTGCTTTGATGTCTAATCTGTTTGTTTGGTGTGTGTTGTTTCCTCTCATATTTTGCAGATGGAGTCAAGGTCTGGAGCGCCTAAGAAAAGAAAGGGAGCGACTACTTCCCGGACCGTGCCTATCCAGTTTGACCAAGATAAGTTTGTCGGCCCGAAGCAGGCCGCCAGATACATTTCTCTGGAGAAGCGGAAAATTCTTCCAGAGAAGCGATTCCTGATCAACCCACAGGGCACTAACAGAAATTTTGCCGGGTTGATTGACGCGAAGAAATGGGATCGGTTGATTAATCCCTTAGAGCATTACGACATAGCTACAGTGCGGGAATTTTATGCTAACGCACTGCCCGATGACGACGAGCCCTTTACTTGGGTATCTAAAGTGGCCGGGCGTCCAATTGCATTTGATCGGGATGCCATCAACCGAATCCTTGGGGAACCGCTCCAGCTGGGAGCTGAAGAGAGAGACCAATACCACACTGACCTACGGCTTCACCGTGATGTTGAAGCAATTTCTGCCGCCCTGCTTTTACCAGGGAAATCTGTTGAGCTGAACCCATCTGGGGTTCCAATGAGGTATCACAGGGAGGACATGACTCCCATGGCTCAACTGATACTGCTTTTGGTTTTAACCAACATCCAGCCTAAATCCCACACCTCTACAGTGCCGATCCCAGTGGCACATTTGGTCCATTCTATCCTCACCAACGTCCAGATCGATGTGGCGAGGATCATCGCAAATGAGCTGAAGTCCGTGATCGAGAGCGGGCTAAAGTCGGGGGCTCGTGTTAATTGTCCCCTAGCTTTCCCGTGCTTGATCATGAGGTTGTGCATTCAGGCAAGGGTGAGACTTCCGTCTCGGGGTCAGGTAAGGATCCCGTCACCTATCGATGACCGGTATGTGGCCAAATATTGTAGATCGAAGAATGCTAGAGGCAGTGCTGCTTCAGAGAGTACCAGGGCTTCTGATGGTCCTGGTACTTCTACTCCTAGACTAGATCCATACGTCCAAGCTGTGTGCAATTACAGTTTGGAATGGATGGCGGCATCCCAGAGAGCCATGTTAGATATGCACGACTCTATGCAGCGGTTGCAGCTGCAAGGAAGTGGTGCTCATGCTTTGATGACGCGTGAGCAGTTTCTGCTTCACGCCAACTGGCCTGTGGACACGCCAGTGTATAGTGAGGGGGTGGGCGCTGATGCTGATGACGATGATGATGATGATGATGTTGATGATGAGGCTACCAGTTCTGATGCCGGTAGCGAGGAGGAGTCCTGAGCCCTTAGAGGGTTAAGTTTTTGTACTTTTCAGTTTTCTTTTTATGTTATTTCTATTTGTATTTTCGGATTTTGTATCTTGACTTTGGTGTTGTACTATTGGGGTGTTTTGTCCCCCATGAACAAATTTATATTTTCAGTTAATGTTATTTATTTCTGTTTTTAATTTTGTTTGTTTAATAAATTTTTGGGTGATTAAGTGGCAAACCTTCTAGATTGGTTGCTCCTCAAGAAGTACCCAATGAAGGTGCATCCGAGCTTGGATGGCAATGATAAGAATAAACAAGTGAATGAGGCTAAGGTACATGGTTACCTTCGGCTAGAATGTTAGAATACATTAGGAACTTTACTCTTTTTGGTAAATTGAATATTGTCTTTTTGCAACATAATTGAATGAATGTTTCATCTAGGACTTAAAACCACAAATTGTGAGGAAACCTCCATTGTACACTTAAATGCTGGATTCTAATAAGTTTTGTTGATTCATGTGATTCATGCTTTGTCTTTTATTATTATGAAATTGTGGAAGCAATTAGAAATGATCAAGGCACTTGTTTTCTTTTGAGCACAACTACATCCAAAAACAACTTACCTGTGAGCAGAGAGAGTATTTGTTAACCCCTTTGAGCTTAAATAGTTGAATCTCAGCTTGAAATAAAGCGAGATTTCAAAAATCTTTTTGTTACAACCCGGGAAATCTTGATTATTGTTCTTTTGCCGTAAAAAGTTAAGAGCATTCACTTAGGGTGAGTAAGAAATAAGTTGGGGAGAATTGGTAAGTACCACAACTCTTGAAAATAAAAATGAAAAACCGAGCAAGCATAAAAAAAATATATGTATAGAAAATATAGAAAAGAAACATCTGTTTTGTATATTTGATGTGAAAGAAAAGAACAAAAATAGAAAGAATGAAAATGAATGCTTGCTTGGAAGAAAAATAGTGAAAAATAAAAATTGAGTTGTGGAATATGTGTTGTGAAGGTTTCAAATAAGAAACAAATGAAACAAAGTCGAGATGTGTGAATAATACTGTGAATGTCTCTTTTGCATCGGCACTTTCGTTTCAATGGCCTTAGAAATGACCCTTGTTTGTTAACCTAACCAAGCTTCAACCGAAAAGCCCTCAGTGATCTTTATGCTTCCACAGTACCATTTATAATTGTTAGACATTGTATGAATCTATTTGATTTCTTCATTGTTTGTTAGAGAGTGAGATTATTCCCGCGGTTGCAAACGCGTAAAATCTTCATTCCTTATTCGAAGAGGAGAGATAGGATGATTCATTCAGAATAGTATTGTTGTAGATAGATAAATATTTTGCATTGCTATTTAAGTTTTAGTTCTTGTGTATTATTTTATTCGAACCGTTGGAAACTTGTATATGCTGATTTCGCTTGTGTTTGAGCCGTTTATCCAACTTCGGAGAAACCATTTTCTTAAAGCAAATCCTCTTGTCCTTCAAGAGGCATACTTTGCTTGAGGACAAGCAAGAATCTAGTTGGGGAGAGTTGTTAGATACCCAAAAGTGCTTATTTGAGCCATCAATTAAGGGTATCTTTCACTCTATTTTCTTGCTAAATTGTCAAAATCACCTTTGTTTTAGATGAAATGCATTACATTGATAAACAAGCTTGGTGCCTTTGATTTGTGTGTTATTGTGCAGGAAGAAGGCATGAAATAATTGAAATTTAAGACACAAGAAAGTTGGCAAAGGAACCAAGGAAAACAAGCATTCATCAGCATGCTCGCTAGGCGAAGGCTGTGGCGAAGCCTGCTCGCTAGGCGAGCTGCTAGTGAAAAGCTCCAGTAAAATGTAAATAAATTCTCTAGGCGAGCTGCTAGCGAAGGTGGTAGCGAGTTCGTTCTGTTTTGGTGAAAAGCGCAGCCAGCACTCACTCGCTAGGCGAGGCTTTAGCGAGTTCCCAGCGAGGATTCCAGTAGCAAAACCTCTCAACCTCGCTGGGGCGAAGGTTGGAGCGTGTCCTTCGCTAGGCGAAGGTTTGTTCGCTAGGCGAACATGACAGTTCAACAGACCCTGTTTCTCTGGGCACAGGTGCCTTGTGTGCCACAATTAGACCCTCGCTAGGCGAGCCTTTCTGCTCGCCTAGCAAGCATGACAGCCCAGCACATGTCTATAAGTAGCAGGTGCCACTTTTGAGCACCATACCTAGTTTTTACAGCATTTTTCCACTTTTGTACTTTTGTTAGATATTTTTACAGCATTGTTCTTGGGAGCTTTTATGCCCTAGATTTCATTTCTCTTCATCTTGTAACCATCTTCTACAAAAAGAAGGTGGATTCCCATCCAACATCGATTATCCGACTTGGATGTTGATCAACCTTCTTCCGAAACTTGCCGACCAAGCTACCATGAAAATGAGTAGCTAAGTCATCCATTTGTCAAGGTTAGATGTAGGTGATTACTAGCTTTGGGTGTAAATGTAAGGATCTTCATATGTAAACTCTTTAATGGTGAATATATGATGAAAACTTTGTTTCTATTTAAAACTCTTTGTGTTGGTTTATGATCGAGAGATGTTTACCAACTCTTGACCTAGGTTTTCATCCAATCTTGTTTGTTAGCTAGAGATAGTAATGAATGATTTTGTTCACCATAAGGTTGAACCAAAAAGTTGTCATTTTGATAGATTGTGTTCGAGAGAAACAATGGATCAAAATGGGAAAACTCACAATGTGTGTTCGAGAGAAACATATTGGGAGGACTTTGTGAAATGATTTATCATCTAAAGGAGTTTATAGGATTGTTGACTGAACAAATACATGCAAAGTAATCATTGAACCCTAACTTTGGCAATATTTCTCATTTATTCAAACCATAACTTTTACCGCAATTTATTACCTTTTTATGCAAGATAACGTGACAACCAACCAAAACCTTATTGTTACATTGAGCTAGAATTAATACAACCATCGAACGGCGGTGATATCTTACAATCCCTGTGGATACGATAACAAAAACCCGACACGTAAATTTACAACTAACAGTAATCATTTCGGCAGGAATATCCATAGGTAAATCCGCAGAAAATTCATATACCGCAGGTATATCTGCAGTAAAAAAAAATATATATAATTGTTACTAATATGTGGAGTCAAAGGTCTTAGAATCTCTTCTTCATAGTAAATTAAAAAAATGAAACTAGACTTGTATTTTTACCTGCGCAATGTAACACATGATAATGCAGACTCAACTAGAAACAAGATATGAAAAACTAGTTTATAATACAAAGAATAGAGAATGCAAACATGACCACAATTAGTAGAGAACAACAATTCAACAAGAGTCAATCTCACAATAGTCGAGTGCAAATTGGCATCCCAGTTGTTTGACTATAATGTATATTTCTTAGAAAAAAACACTTTCATCTTTAAGGTTGTGTGTGTGTGGTAAACGATTACCACTCAAGAAAAATGCCAACGAATGAGATTTTTAGAGGCAGAGGCTTCATGTAACCGGTTACACATTTTAGATAACTGATTACCACTTGGAAAAGTGTCTAGAAATGAGCCAGTGGCTTCCAATGACTGGTTACCTCTTTTTGTTAATCGATTACATGACTTGGAATTACCATAAATTGAATTTTCTAATCTCGTTTCAAGAGGGATTTGTGGCATTAGGAAACTAATGCATAAACCATGATTCATCTAGTATATGATAGCAGATTAATGAGTAAATACTCTTCATTATGCGATGTTTGATAATTAAATAAAAATAGTGAGGGATGTTATTAACCTTAGGGTAACCTAGAAGAAATGTAGTGGTAAAATCTCGAATACTTAGATATATTATGGGAAGTGAGCAAACGCGAACATTTGTTTGGAAGAAACGAATTGCAATACATATGGTGAATGTTGATATTCCTTGAGAATATCTATTAATGTAGCATGTTATTATAAGGGAAATCAAGGAAAAATGGTACATTGTACTGTAAAATCAGCCTTAGTGGAAAGGATTAGTAGGAAGTCTTCGGTTTGTAAAACTAGACTCGAAAGTAGCTATCGGAGTCTCGATGTCATATATTCAGACTCATGATTATATGAGTTATTCTGATATCGAGTAGTATGTATTGACTGATATGTTGAAGACTTAAGTATGACTTGTTATATGGACACAAGGAGGAGGCCGAGGGTACCAAAGAATCAAGTGCAAATGAGTATTAGAACCAAGTGGATTGCAAAGGATTTCAAGAAGAGATGCAACTGAATGAAATCATAGTAGCGCACCAGACAAAGGAAAACGAATGACCTTGCAGTCAGAGATGGATGAAGTACTTGTTGAATACGATGATTATGAATATATGACCATGCAGAGAAGTGGAAGTTCTGAATTGTCATGTTTTATTTGGGGATACCATTTAGGAAGAAGCCAAAAGAGCAATCTTTCCATTCACCCTTTTTCTTCGAAGATGTTTCAGATGCTAAAGAGGAACAATTGGGTAGTCCGAAAAGAAGATATGGGGACATAATGTGTGGCTTGGCAAGTAGTATGCCAACAAGTGAAAGTTGGACTCCAATGGTCGGGAAGTCTGTTGGAACTAGTAGACGCCCCCGAGTGGAAATGGGGGAGTGCAACAATGGATCAATTGAATATTGATAGGTCATCATTGACTAAATCGTAAGCCATGTTACAAGACTAGATATTTTCTTAGAAAACTGATACATGGTTGAGACCGACATGCAGACAAAGTTATTCAACGTATCACAAGTCATTGAGGGTGATGGTGGTTCAACCATAGTAAGATGTTTTAGACTTATGGAACTTTGTAGACTTGGATGCAAGGGTGTAAAGGTTAAAGACTCTACATAAATTTGATGGGAAAGCAGTTTAGAAGGACTTATCGGGAGAGGTAGGATGGCAGAGAGTTGAGATTGTGACTAGTGGCTGATTTGATCAGGGTAGTTATTCTTCAAGTGTTGGTGCAAGAACAAATAATAAGGGAATTCTTAGATCAAGAAGAACCCATGAAGTCACTAATGGATGAAGACCATCCATAGAAATAAGATGGAGGCTTAAGTACATCTAGGTTATTATTCATCCGGTGAAGGACACTTGGGAAATGGTGAAAAAGTCACAACATAGTGAAGCCACATTAGCTAGAGTCAAGGATGAAAATGAATTCTCCACCCTATTTCAATTGGGGTGGGGGGGGGGGGGGGGGGGGGATATAACGCCCTAAATTATTCTAAGTGTCTAATGTGTATTAATCAAATGAGATTAATAATAAACATTATAACGATAATGGTGATGTTCATTTGGTAGCATTTTGGAAGTTTTGGAGAAGGGTATTTTTGGAATTCTACGGAAAGTTGAGGTCATGGTGATAATTCTCATATTATCTAATTACTGGTGTTTGAGTAAAACGTAAGAAATTGGTTGGATTGGAACTAAGTGGCGAACTAGTAATTTCCACATAGTTAAAGAATATTTTCGTAATTTTGCCAAGAAGCCTTTATCCCCAAACCCCTTTTCTTTTCTCTCACGATGGTTAGTGCAAATACGAGAACTGAGGAGTCCATTGAGAAAGAGAAATAGGAGACAAGTTACATGAGGAAGGAGGGCACGAATGGAGAAGGGGGAAAGTGAGAAGAGGAACTTTTGCATGTGGCATCCATTGTTGAAGCTTGGAGAAAGGTTTTGGTCATCATAGTTATCATCATTCTCATCTAATCTCATTTCCAGGTTTTGATTTTTAAAGGTGGGGTTCTTAAGTGGTGGGTAATCCAAGTTGGTTTTGGGAATATTTGCATGTTTGAAAAATGGGGGTTTCATGAGAGTTTCCTTGTTATTCATGTTGATACTTGTTTGAAACATGTTTTGTGTTAATTGATAGTATGTTTGTGTATTACCCTAGAATTTATTGCCTATTATATGTTTGAGTGTTGTTATGAACTTCTAGTGTTAAATAAGAATTGAAATTTTGGGCAATTTCGGGCCTATGTTGCGGTTCTGCATAAAAACACGTTCAAGATGGGAAGACGACCATTATCGCTACTGACGGTCGTCAACGCTGATGACAAGATGATCTTCATCTCCCATAGTCTATATGAATAGAGAGAGAGAGAGAGAGAGAGAGAGACGGTACACCGTTCCTAGAGGGTGGCATCCCCAATAGTAGGAAAAGTGATTAAATTTGGTATACCATACCTTAAAGGTGAGAGTCTAAAAATTTAGGCAATTAGTAAACCGGTATACTTTTCCTCGAGGATAGCAACCCCAAAAGTAGGAAGAAGTAGGTACGTCCGGATGTCCATTCCTAGAGGGTGGCAACCCCAAAAGCAGGAAGGTGGATAATCAAAAGACCATTCCTCGAATTTAGCATTCTTATAAATCTAGACAAACCTAGATTTGTGTGATTAGTAATGCTATTGTCCTCATTTTATAATGTCTGCTGTGTGGTATGAAAGTAATTAAGGTTAGAAACCTTGGTTTAATAGTTAGGTTAATCCCTATGACCGAGAGGACTCCTAAGATATGAGAACTCTACTAAGATAGTTTATTCTCACCCGTGTTGTTTTCATATATTTTACACGTGAACAATCTACAACTAAAGGTGAAGGAAAGATGTCACGAAGATATTGTCTCGAAAGCTTTTGCCTTAGTTTGTTTAGTTTTGTTTCTGCTGTATCATGACAACTTTGAGTTGCATTTTGTACTCATATGCACGTACAATGTAATGTAGGAAATATTTAAGTACGTATGCATCTCTTTTTCTTTTGTATCATATTTCCATATCAAAATTTAACAACTTAATGTATGTGATTCTTTACACACATAAATTGGGTTGTACATGTACCAAGTCAGTAGGGTAGGCTACTACATATTCATTATTTATTCTAGCCTCCCTAAGTCCTAGAACTATGTTATCTAGCAGATGAGGTGAATCAAATAAGTGAAGTACAATAAATCTTATCCTAGGCTAGTTATGGTATATCTAACCTTGTGTAAAACCGTTGAACTACTTTAGGTGTAAAGTGATTAGATAAGTAGTGACTAATGACTATTTTATATCATTATAGGACTTATAGTCCAATGAGATATAATAAGCAATTTTGGGCCATCTTTTTGTGATTTTGAATCCTTAACATCTCTCTATCTTTATGTCACTTCCCGATTTGTATATTGCTTTATGGAAGAGGCCCTTGCTATGCAACTTCTAGCCAATCGAATCTACGAAAAAGATTGGAGGTGGTTCGAAAATTGGAAGGATTAAAGGTGCTATGTGAAGCAGGATCGAAAGTTGTTTTCTTTGTCTTAGTGTGACTACTACATCAACTAACTAGACATATTTAATTGTGGAAAATTGTAGGAATCATATATTGTATGCCACATACAATCACTGTTTAGTTCATAACTAAAAATGATGGGTGAAATGATCAAGTAAGGCTTTGCTACAATGGACTAGTGCTTCCTGTGAAGTCAAAGTTAACACTTCAACACTCAAATAAGTGAGAGAATAAGAAGTAATATGTGAGTGAGAGTGAATTTGTATCATACATTTTCCTTCATGTGGAATCCCTTATATATGATAGTTGATCGATGTATTCAAACTCTCAATCACATATGAGCTTTCTCTTATTAAACCTTTGATCAACCATAATTTGTCTGAAATCCATCTCAAAGTCTTTATGAAAATTTAATATCAGTTGAGATGAAATTTATTCCATCAAAAATTCCTTTATGAAAAATTCATTTTTCTAATAGTTAATGAATAATAACTAAACTTTTAAGAAAAAAATTGAAATGTAAGAAATCTAACAAGACTTATCAAAAAAAGAAGAAAATAATTGATTCTAAATAGCCTATTGTAAAAAATAACAAACTAGTTTGATTTCGCTAATGATTATATGGAGAAGCTTGTTGGATCCTATTTTTTCTCTTTTGTAGAAACCGTTGCAAAGACATTTTCATTGAAAGAGCAGGACCAGGAGGACTATACAATTGATGTGGAGATTCTACTATTGCTGGTGTCGATGGCTCTGACCCTGTTGGTGTCTTAACTATTTCTTGCACCTTTTTATTTGCCAGCAATAGGATGGATTTGGCCTGCAAGACATTCACAGTAACCCATTTATTATTATTGTTGTAAAAAAAATATATTAATTGACTTCATATATAACAATTTAATTAAGGAAAGTCTTATAAAATTGTTATATTTAATTTTTATTTTTATTTTTCTTAATCTATATATTTTCGGTTGTATCACTTAGTGATTCCAGTCACTTTAGTGTATATTCTAGATTTGTTTATGTCTTACCACCAACTTGTCGGTAACAACTTGGTATTTAATGCATATACGCGGTTTGTTTCTTATATTGTCTTTTGGATAAGCATGAAGATAGTGATAAAGGTTTGTTTATGATTTGCATTTTATAATATATATATATATATATATATATATATATATATATATATATATATATATATATATATATATATATATATATATATATATATATATATATATATATATATATATATATATATATATATATATATATATATATATAATATATAAAATGATCTCAAATATATTATGTTTAAAGATTTTCATATAATAATTTAATGTATTAAAGAGAATTTTAAATATAAATACTTTTTATAAAAATTTATGAGATATTGTTTTTTCTTTATTTCGTTGAGATCTCAAATGATTTTTTGATATTTTATAAAGACTAATGCTAACATGTGTTCCAAGGACACAAGTTAATTATTTATTTGTAGAAATATTTTTTTAAAATACGTGCATTTAATTTTTTGAAATTTAAAATATTATTTTATTCTATATAATTTTTTTAATTATAGTATCTTTAATTTATGTCTTAAGCTTATAAGTTAGTTAGACCCTTTTATAAATATGATTTATATGATAATAATTTTTAATCTAACAGTAACTTTTATTATATAAATATACGGTAAAAAATAATCAAAATCATTTAAATATATATATATATATATATATATATATATATATATATATATATATATATATATATATATATATATATATATATATATATATATATATATATATATATATATATATATATATATATATATATATAGATATGAGTTTAATTGTTATGCACTGTCGGTACAGTGTCAATACATCACCATCATCCATTTGGATTAGTTTATATGTGATTATAGAAAAAGTCAAACTTCTCTAAAAAAATCAATGGTTATGATTAACTGTGTAAAATATCTTTACACTGTCAATGCAATTCAATTAAACTCTATATATATATATATATAATTACCTGAAACTCCGTAACATCAATAACACACATCTTGCCATCGTAGAAAATGGTTAGCGGCTGTTGTTGTTGATTTTGCATTGAGCTCAGATCATTATCTTCTTCTTCAACCCTTTAATTGAGGTATAAATTAACAAAAGAATAATTGAATACCCAAATATTAAAAAAAACAATAATAATAAAACCTATAACAAATTAAATAGAAATGGCAAGACAAAAAAAAAACATATGGCGTACATGTGATTTCTATCAGACACATATGGAGGATAAAGGCAGAGTTCCAAGTTGCAATTCCTCTTCATCTTTTCAAAAGAGAAATTGATAGAGAGAGAGTTTAAAGATGAATAAGAGTAGCCGATATATATAAATGATTGTATAGTTAGGCGCAGCTGGAATGGAAAAGCAAGAGAAAGGGACAGACATTGAGTATGAAGTTGCGGTATTATTGTACTGCTGTCTTACAATTACAATTACAACATGTGTTTCTTATTTAACAAAGGAATGAGAGATCAAAGAATATAGATTAGAGCATGTTTTCAATCTCTTTTTTTACTACTTATATTTATGTGACGTGTTTGTGTACCGCACACCAAAACTAAGTGTGTCGCTCGCGTGTATAATAAAAAATTGGCAACACTATATTTGTGTGTCATCATTTATGTTAATTATTACAATATCGATAAACGAATAGGAAAGGTGAAGGTTCACACTTCACAAGTTTTATGATAGGAAAATTATATAGTGAAGTCGGTAAATTATTCTTTTTGAAGTAGTTATCATTTTAGTCAATCAACAAACAATAATAAATGAGTATTACAATCAAGTAACTAACATATTAAATTTAAAATATTTATCCCATTCAATACATTATTTTTAAGTTTTAATCTTATATTTTAAAAATCAAAATTCAATAAAACAACAAATTCAACTTCTTTCTCTTATCCATATCTACATTCATCTTTTTTAATTGTGTAACGAAACATATTTCATATTCTCGCGTTCACTCTCTCAAAACATTGAGGATGAAACCCTCATTTCATCCTCTTCTTCCACCATTGTAGTATGAGAGAACTGAATCAAAACACATAAACTTCATCTCTTATAATTAAATTCCACATTTTGTACCACCATCATACTTATTGTCGTGGCGATCGAAACTGAGAGAAACAGTTGTCGATAAAAGGTTATTCGAAACAACAATCCAACTAGTTCATTAGGTAAGCCACACTACAAGATGCACAAAACCAATCTCTCTTTTTTGTTTGGAGGCGCGGTAGCCGGAGATAGAGCGGAGGTGGCCGACGACGACTTTGTTCGAAAAGACAAACCATTGGGTTCATTAGAAAGGTTTTGTACAAGGGAGTTCGAATATGATATTGGGTATCTGTTACCACGAGAAATCTCTAAGGCATGCTGAAAGCATAGTTAGTGATAGAGTCCTTTGAATTTGGGGGTTATACCCCATCAAAGGATGAAGATGTGTTTGAGACGAGCAAAAGTGGAAAAAACACAAGTCAAGGGATGAAGCCGACAGGAGAAGCATGTTTGGTCGACAAGCCATTCCGTCGACTAAAATGAAGTTTGGGACTTAAAGAATTTTCTTTCATGCCAAATGCGTAAAGGTCAGTGTCGCCCTAAACGTCTGGGCGGGAGAAATTTGAAATTGGAAAATGACCAGCAGTTACAAGAAGAATAAGAGCGCCAGAATCTGGAGCAGTTTGCAAGACGTGGGTGTAACGGTTTGCAGATCGTGTGACACGACATCTGCTAGTTTTTAGGAGTTTTTTGCCTGTGTGCAGTTTATTTAGTTTAGTATAAATAGAATATCCCACAAGGGGCTCGAGGTGTTCACCTTGTACAAAAAATCACTTGTAAGAAATTTCTCATTCCCAGAGCGAGGAAGCAAGAGTTTTAAGAGTGCTATGTACGTGAATCACCACATTTATTTCAATGCACCTTCCTTACTTTTCAATTGTTCCCGTTGAATATTTTATTTTAATTTCGTTTACTTTTGAGTTATCACTTTACGTTGTCGTTTACGCTGTCGACACTGATTCTATTACGATAATAGAGTTCACCAAAAGCATGTTCGTTGTGTACGTCTTTTGAATGTTGTAGCGCTGTCGGTCATGAGTCACCCATAGGCTATAACATCGTTTAAACCGTTTGTGTGGAAAAACCTGCGCTTGTTCAATACTTTGTCAGGAGTCGTTCCTCACAAAGTTATTTCGTCGAAATTGGATAAGCCTCACTTGCACTAGCACATGTCCTAGGATCAACTGGTCGATCCTGCAAGTAACCCTTAGTCTTAAGGCCTAGGGAGGACCAGCGGTTGTTTACCAATTTCCACAGTAAACAGTATCCCGTCGAAGGAGACAGTGGCCGAAGATAGGGGAGAAAGAGGGATGACGCTAGGTTTTAGGAGGGAGAACACGAGAACGTGTTCTATTTGCAGCAAGAAAAGAAAGGTTTTCTTTCCTTCTATGCTCACCTTCTCTCAACACATGTACCCAAGGCAAATTTGATCAAATTCCTTATACGCAGATCGTCGGACCTCCCTCCATATCGTAGATCGCTGCTCCCAAATTTGTTCTTCTCTCTGATTATCAGATAAAATTTGTTTTAAATTGTTAAACTATTATCAATTTAATGTTGGACATATATCAATAAGTAAAGTTTTCATATAAAGAAGGACTCATAGTAGACTAATGTATTGTAATGATGATGTGACATCAATTATTATTCTATTGTCCAATTAAAGTGACTTTTTTAAAGGAGTCAATTTGATGACTTCATCTTAGAAGCTCTCTTCATATTATTCCCCACTGAAACAAAGATGAGGTCAAATATAAAAGATAACTATATAGAGAAACTTTGGCTAACGTCTCTCTTTAGTGATCAGAGAGGAAGATATATCTAAGACTAATACTCTAATGTTCTAATGTCCAAATTAATGTTTGTGCGAGATGGAATTATTCAGTAGAGTTACATGTATTTATTATTCATTGGATTACTTTATCTTGAATGAGCTGCGTAGTTCGACGGATCTTGTTAGGTCGTTGGTCTTCCCAAAACAGTTGTCTTCGAGTCCTTGTTATAAGTGATATATTGAGGAATGCTAATGTTGAAATTTATGAGATTGATCCAAGCATGATTTCCAATGAGGTGATATGCACGTTTAGAGGATGACCCTGGGAATAGAAAAAGGTTGTTGAGATTCTGAGTAAGGATAATTGATATTGAGACTTATATTTTTGGACGGAGGGAGTATAAGGTAACTAACATTGGTCATCTTAAGAACCTTTGAGTAGATGATAACCAAAAATAAAAACAACAATGATAAAGTAAATTTGGGGGGTTGTTTGTAGAAAATAGTGAGCAATTTAACGAAATTAACAATCAAATTAAAACATTGATTAACTGGTTATGACGATGTTCATGAGATATATCATCGGTTCAAAGAAGTGTTTCATTTTATTATTCTAATTGTGTTTGATTATAAGACTTACCAATCAAACAACGATGAATCTTATATGAATTCCTATTGAGACGGATTACAACCACTAAATTGTCATAGATTATGATTAATTGAAATTCTTGCACAACCGTTAAAAAATAAAATTAATTTAGAAATCAAATTCAATCAAACCTTATAACTACCATGATAAATCCTAACAAACCCTATTAATACTAACACAAACAATCATTTAGATTAATTCAAATATTTTTAATTCTATACTTTGAAAGCATCAATTGATTATATCAAAATAGATTAGAGTAATAACAAGTTTTATGTGTTAACCAATAATCAAAAATTGTTATTGCAACCATTCAAAAAAATTGTTATTGCAAGACTAGGGTTCAAACAAAAGAGATAGACTCATCCAAATAGAATTAACATTATAGAGTATTGTCGCATTACGCGAAAAACCGGTGGGAAAAAGACACAGAGCCGCCACCGTGCGTTATTTATCCCAAAAAAAGGAAACGCTCGAAGTAAACCTGGAAAGGAATGGTCTCGCGACCAGAGATTGCAAGGATCGGGAGTCGGTTATGCGAAGGGAAGGTATTAGCACCCCTACGCATCCGTCGTACTCGAAGGGATCCACGCTCAAAAGAATAGAAGAAAGGTTGCTAAATAATTGCTCAAAACTGCACCCACACTAGAGTGAAACACAGGAAAGACGGAAGAAGCGGACTCGGCAGGATCTCGCATCCTGGGCCTACGTAGACTGTCAGACACAGACATCAGAGTCGATGTAGTTCGGGGATATGGGAAACGTGCTCGCTAAGATGTCGCATCCTACGCATACGTATCTTCTCTGACCAGAGAAAGAATCAGAGCACTCGTAACTCGGCTAACGCACGCCAAACAGAACACAAACAGGAAACCGACTGCCAATCGCTGGACTTATGTCAGACTCCAAACAAACCAACACACACAGGAAACCGACTGCCAATCGCTGAACTTATGTCAGACTCCAAACACACAAAAGGGTTGACAAAGAAAAAGGGCGCCCGGAGAGATTTGCTCATCTCCTGCCTACGTACCTCATCTGGTATGAGGATCGGGGCGACGTAGTTCCCCTTAACAGGGAAAGAACTTCTATCCTAACCAGAGACTAGGGAGATAACAAGCTACTAGGGAGACTACGACTCGAGCCTAGAAGTTGTCATGCATACGATCCCTATGTTGAGGTCTCTAATCCTAACTCGCACAGGAAGCAAGCTAGCCTAAACATCAATCAAGTAAGCAAACACAAGCACAAGAGAGCAAGCACACACAATATATGCAAACAGATGGCTCATACAAGGCTGGGCTTTAGTCAAGGGGTCAAATCAACCTCGACAAACAAGCCAACTGGAAATGGGTATTTTGAGCTCTTAACCCTAACATTGAGAGTTAGGGTGAAGCAGATGAAATGGGAAATGAGGATCAGACCTCATAGCTCTTATCCCTGGCCTGGGAGAGCTTGAAACAATGAAAGTGTGGGAGTCCAGAATGAGGAACTCTACTCCACATGACTGACTCTATAAACAATGATCTTGGGTGTTTATTCAAATGCATCAGCACGTAGTGCGAGCAAGATGAATGACTCAACTGAATAGCAGGGGATGGATTGCACATCCCTTCTATCTACCAATGCCTCTTCACTTAGGAGGTCTTTGAATGTACAAGGCACAAAGATAAACAAGCACAAACATTGCCTCTTAAGGAGGGCTTCAGACAGGTGCCTGCCAAAGTAACATGACAGGTCTTCCAGACTACATGAAGTCAGGGGTCATTACCTAGGTGGTATGCCAACCACAAACAAAGCAAAGTTCAAATAATGAACTTAAAGCAGCTAATGTACCTGTGTAAACAACCAATCAATCAGTATGGTATTCAGACAAACTATTAACAGACAAACAGACAGTGGTCCCCAATATATACAACAAGCAAGCTTTATGTGCAAGCATTCAAATTGTTCCATCATCTCAAATGGCCTACAAACATCAAGGGTTAGTGGACAAAGTAAATAACAACACTCAAATGATGAGGCAACAATCAACCATGGAGATTGGATGCTTGGTCCTGAAATACACAGTTCAAATGTGATACAAACCACTAGCACCAAGGCTAGGGTCAAAGGTAAGGCAAAAAGTCAAAACAGTAACCAATATTTCACAAGAAGCAACTTCAAACAAGTGAGAACATAACCTAAAAAGGGCCAAGTCAAAAGCATTGAGAAAAGCCATGATTCACTCAAGAGAAAGCAAGACAAGCAAAAGGTGCATACAATTGGTCAACCAGAACCAAAATTCCATATTAAATCAAAAATGACTCAAACAATTCTGGAAACTTTCATGAGCATACAACATGTCCAACATAATCATCATGTCAAAAATCATAAACAGAGGAGCTCAATTGGCTAGGCAATGAAAATGGAGAAGATCAATATCAAATTGTGTGACATACATTGTCACACCATATTAGCATGTGCCTAAAACAGAAATGACAAAGGCTAAAAATGCACAACCAAGCCTCAAAAATCACACAACATGTGGAGAATCATCATGCAAAATTTCATGTCAATTGGATCATTATTGAGCATTTCACAATAGTTTGAATGAGGCATGGTCCAAATGCATACATGTTCAATCAATCCAACACAATTTATTTTCCAGAAATGATAAGATCCTAAAATCCACACCAAAAAATAAAGGATAATCATATGAACATTTAGCAAAAAGAATGGATTTATTTGGATCATTTTTCAATTAGATATGAATTTTTGAAGTTGGCATAAAAATTTGAATTAAAATGAACAATGCATATGGAATTATGGAGGGAAAGATAATTGATGCATTAATTTGAATATATGTCTTCAGCAAGAATCGAAGCATGTCCAGCGCCAGGTTTAATACGCGGTCGTTTCACTTGGCCAGGGAAAATGAAAACAAAATTCCAAAACGCTGGTGCGGGGATTCGAAGGGAGGGCCTGGATACACAAAACGGCGTCGTTTCAGCGTGCGCCCTAGGGTTTTGCAGAAGCACTGGAGCACTGCTCCTGGACGGCCAACAGCGGTGGAAACAACCGTCTCCTTCGTGGAGACGGTGGCGGTGAACAGTGCCGCTCACGAAATTTTTCCAGAATTTACGAAATGATATACCATTGGACTCGTCTTGATGAGTAGAACATGGATCCATCATTATTTTCATCTAAAACGTCATGAACAGAGAGAATCGAAGGAAAACTTTTTTGACATTCAAACTTTAATCTCATATAACTCACTTAATTCTTATCTGTTTTTCAAGTTCTTTATATCAGTGTAATCAGGAGAACAAGCACTACAAGACTAGGGCAATAAAAACAAGAATTATGACGCGCGGAATTCTGACCTTCTTGAAGCTTCAACTATGGCAGTGGCAGATTCAAGTGTCCAGCAGCATCCAAATCCCTTCTATCAACCTTGTAATGACTTCTGAAGTTGAAATTGAAGCTTGGAATGGCTTGGATCTAGCTTAGATTTGAATCTCCATTATCATGTTCTTGATCTTCAAGTGCTCAATTCTTCACCAAATTTTGCAATCAATGGCTTGATCTATACTGAATAATGATCCAAGAACACAAATATGCAATAAAAACCAAGTGTTCTTTGAAGAATTTTTGAATTTGGATGAAGAGAAATTTTGGAGGGAAATTTTGGATCTAGATCTAGAATTGTGAATTATGAAAATTCTGTTACGATTAGCTATTTATATGACATGTTAATCCATTTCCTAATCATGCTTAGGCTTGGCTAATTAAATTTTAATGAGAAAAGAGGTGTTATGCAAAATTTGGTTTTTTCACCCCATGCATGCAATCCTATGTGAACAGTAACAATGGCCATGCAATTTCACTTAAAATCCTCTTATGAACATGTTGGAATGGTTAAAAAGTCCATACAATGCACCAATTTCAAATTTACCATTTTCCCTCCAAAAAGGTCATGAATACATAAATGATCATATGTTCAAATTTCATGCAATGTGATGAATGATTTGGAAAGTTCATGTCATGAGAAGAATTATGCAAAAAGAGCCACTCAATTTGGAATTATGAGTCAAAAGTTATGGCCTTTGGAAGTTCCATACACACTTGGCAATGATTTGATCATATCTTCTCAACCATTCATCAGATGCTCATGATCTTGGACTTTTTGGAAATGGGAGAGAAAGATCTTCAACTTTCATGTTGGACAAAGTTTCATTTGAATCTTCTCTGATGTTGGAAAGTCAAGTTGAAGTTGGTCCAAAAACTTGTCATTTTTGGAAACTTGAAATTACGGGTCACTTTCCATTTTGGGAAACTTTTGATCTGGCTTCAAAATCTTCAAGGTATGAGTTTTACATGATGAATAAAACTCTTTTGGACATGAATGAAGTGTCTCAAACCATTTCTCCACCTCCTAGCCCTCAGTTGACTTGCAGTTGACTTTTATGGGCCCTAGATGACCTGAAACTGCACTGTGGACTTTGAGCCTCTAACACTTGGTCAAGTTGCTTCAAAATGAACCTTGGGTTCACATAAGCTCATTGGAACACCCATAAGGCTTTTATCTCATGGAAATGCTTGGCTCCTTGCACATATGAATTCTCCTGATACCAGTCTTGACTGATAAGATGCAATGTGATATGCAATGACAATGCAATGGTAATGTCCTAAAAATGTTAATGCAATGTTAATGACCTAAAAATGAAATGAATGCACAAATGGGGGGTGCAAATTTGAGGTGCTACAGCTGCCCCTATTCAATCAGCTGGGAACCTGAACGGACGAGAGCAACGACTGTCAGACCTTCAAGGTACATAGGGATTGAATACCAAAGAACCGTAGAAATTTGCACTCTGTGGGGAATGAACAAAAACAAACCGTCGACTTGATATACGCGGATATCAAGGAAAGCGAGGCCATTTACCGATGGCGGCTTGAACAGTCGACTTGATGTACACTGACATCAAGGAAAGCGAGGCCATTTACCGATGGCGGCTTGAACAGTCGACTTGATGTACACTGACATCAAGGAAAGCGAGGCCATTTACCGATGACGGCTTGAACAGTCGACTTGATGTACACTGACATCAAGGAAAGCGAGGCCATTTACCGATGGCGGCTTGAACAGTCGACTCGATGTACACTGACATCAAGGAAAGCGAGGCCATTTACCGATGGCGGCTTCGACTGGAGAGGAACAAGATGTTTACAACTGGAACCAGACAAGACGTTTACCGACGACTCTACTGGGGATTTGATATGTACCAGAAAAGGGATACATGACCAGACATTGACCGATGACCGGGAAAAACTCAACCAGACGTCAACGAACGAATGGTAAAAACTTGACGTTTACCGACATCGAAAGATGATGTTTACCGACACCAACAAAAGGACGACCAGACATTTACCGATGACTGGAAAAAAGATACTCAACTAGACGTCAACGGAGGAATGGGAAAAAAAACTCGACCAGACATCAACGGATGAATGGGAGAAAGAAACCACGACTAGACGCTAACGGACAAATAGGAAGGACTCAACCAGACATCAATGGATGAATGGGAGAAAGAAACCACGACTAGACGCCAACGGACGAATAGGAAAGACTCAACCAGACATCAACGGATGAATGGGAGAAAGAAACCACGACTAGACGCCAACGGACGAATAGGAAAGACTCAACCAGACATCAACGGATGAATGGGAGAAAGAAACCACGACTAGACGCCAACGGACGAATAGGAAAGACTCAACCAGACATCAACGGATGAATGGGAGAAAGAAACCACGACTAGACGCCAACGGACGAATAGGAAAGACTCAACCAGACATCAACAGATGAATGGGAGAAAGAAACCACGACTAGACGCCAACGGACGAATAGGAAAGACTCAACCAAACATCAACGGATGAATGGGAGAAAGAAACCACGACTAGACGCCAACGGACGAATAGGAAGGACTCAACCAGACATCAACGAATGAATGGGAGAAGAGAGGATGATGTTACAGACATCGAAATATGATGTCTACAGACACCAAAAGACAGGACCCACACGAGGATCAACACGACACCCACTGGTATCGCAAGGATGACACCTACATATGTTAAGACAAGGCCAGACACTTGTCGGGGACTACTCTGGGGAGTCAAGCTTTCCTTCCACTGACGGGTGAGGAAATAAACCTCTCTAGGGGATTATCAATCTTGAATGCTGTCTGTCAAGAGCAACTGTAGCAAATGTGTCGTACAGATGTTGAACAATGATTCACCTCTGCTGGGGACCTGATCCAAGCTTGCAAGATGCTAAGGGAGGAAAACTCCTGCTGGGAAAGCAAGCGACCACTTTGCTGAGCACACCATCTCTGATTCGATCTCTCAATTCTGTGGTGTAGCACCTCAAATTTGCACCTATCATTATGCATACATTTTCATATTAGGTCATAGCATATCATGATCCATTGCATAGCATTTGCATTGTCCCTCAGTTGCCTCAAGAGCAGGCGATCAAGAATTAGGTCAAACTAATCTCCTGATCAGTCAACCAAGCAAGCAAAGGAATTTCTCATTGAATCAAGGCCTTGAGGTTTGTCCAACAAGTTCCCATGGCTTGGAGGTCTATTTGAAGTGTTCAAGTCAAGGGTTGAAGGCTCAGAGGTCAGCAGTTCATACACAGACAGTCAAAAGTCAAAGAAAGTCAACTGTCAGTCAAGGCAGTGGATGGTGGTCATTCTTGTGGAATTTGGGCACCATGATCAATAATCAAGAGTCCATACAACTTGGGACATCATTTGAAGTCAAGGTCTCAAGGAATTAGGGTTTGGAAGTCATCAGTCAATGCACAATTAGTCAGAAACCCTAAAAGTCAACTGTTGGTCAACTGTCCATTTAATCAGTGATTTGATGATTGGATTTGGTTTGTGAGAGTTCATTCATGTCCAAATAGTCATCATGTATCATGCCAAACACCATCATGGAAGAATTTGAAGCCAGATCAAAAAATTCCCAAAATGGAAACTGGGCCTGTAACTGAAACCTGCCATAAATGGAAAGTCTTGATCCTCAAACTTACATTTTGATACAAGCCTCAAATAAATTTTTTCCCAACATGAAAGTTGAAGATCTTGTTCTCCCATTTCCAAAAAGTCCTAGAACTCTCAATTCCCATGTGTGGTTGGCAAGTTATGATCGAATCGATTTCAGAAAATCTTGAACTTCAAAGGGCCATATCTCTCAAACCGTTTGGCCAATTTTGGTGGGGTTTTTTCCTACAAGTCACATTTGATCCCCTCTTTCCAAAAATATAAATTTCATGAGCCAAAACTTCACCAATCAAAATGGCATTTTTTGACTAGTTCCATTTAAATTCAAGTTTGACTCAAGTTTGACTTTTTGAATTAAAAGTTTTCAGCACATTTGGCCAATTAGGAAGTGTTTGGAATGTCATTTGAAATGTGTTTGCAAGCCCATTCCCATGAAGTACACAGCCCATGCTAGCTTGCTTGAACATTGGAAGAAAAGTACACTTTCACCATATCTCTCCACAAATCCATGGACCATACCTTGTACATCAAAAACAGAAGATTTTTACATGATTTTCTGTCCTTGTGAACCAGAATTAGAGCCTCTAACAGAGCAAAAAACCAGTGTGCTCTCACTCTCAAAAAAAAAACACCTCATTCTTGCATTTTCCAATTTTCTGTCCAAGAACTCAAAGAGAACAAAGCCTTGCATTGTTATTTTGACTATCCATTCATCATTTGAAAACCACTAATAGCAGCCACACTTTGGATAGCAAAAAAACCATTGTTCTCTCATTCTCTCAAAAATCACACTCTTAGCATTTTTCCAAAACAGTCAAAGAACTCCAAAGAACAAAACTTGGCCTTGCATAAAACATCATCAAAACAACATATGGAGCTCATTCAAACATGGTTTCTTCAACTGTAAAGCTTCATTCCCGACTGTTTTCTACATGAACTCAACAATGGCAGTCCGAGTTCTAGACCTTTTCGAGTCGTTTCAAGCCAAACTCTTTCATTCATTCATCATTGGAAGGCTTATGGAGCATCTGTTTTAGGCCAACAACATCAAACAACAACTGTACCACAACTGTCCATCAAATTTGGTAAAAATTCGATCTCCCTATTTTGTGAAATAAATACATGCTTTAAAAAGGTCTCTTAATGCTGAGTTCAAAGAGCTTTAGATCACTAAAAATGGTTTGGTATTTTGCAAGTTATGTTGAGTTGAAGTTTCACATCCAAACTTGTTTTTGATTATTTCTCTTTGTTTAACTTGATTTGATGAAAAATGGATGATATGATGTTGATGAGCAAGGCAAGAGGAACGCATTGATATGTTGTTTGTTGAATTTGGTTAACAAAAAAATCTTGCTGGAAATTTTTGTTGAATGCACATTGTTACTGTAAGTAGTCTTTTTCTGCTGCCACATGATACTGGGCGTCGACGCATGCAGTCGGCGCGTGCCCCACGGGTCAGCGTGCGCTGACCCTATGGTCGACCGTTCGCACTCCACGAGTCAGCGTGCGCTGACCCTATGGTCGACCGTTCGCACTCCACGAGTCAGCGTGCGCTGACCCTACGGTCGACCGTTCGCGCGCAGAGTAAAAGGCCTGGAGCGAGGGGGATTCGAACCCCAGACCTTTGCTTCAAATACCAAGTGTTTTACCACTGGGGCGCGATGCCAATTCAAATATTAAATGCCTTCTAAAATATATATTTAAAAAGGAGCGCTGCTACTGGGCGCGTTGACCGGGGCGTTGACCCCCCCCCCATTGTTTCTTTATTTATTCCATTAATCCATTTAATTTTCAATTTTTATTTCATTTAATCACTCAAACTTACAAAAATCATAACTTGTTCATTTTTAATCCAAATTTAATGGGATTTTTTGTGTTGTGTCCATCTTGATCTCTAGTTTTTTGTCATATATTTTCCAGAATTTTTTCATGGTCGAATTTTAAATGGTGCTAGGGTTTGTGACATGTGACCAAATATTATACACTTTGCCAAAACATTTGTGAAATGATGAGAATGTATCCAATGGCTCCCAAATTTTTTTGTGCTTAAACTAGACACATTCACGATGATTTTGGTATAAAGTTTGTGAATTTATCATTTGTGGTTTGTGAGATATGATTTTTTGAATTAGGGTGTGACAATTTGTGTCACACCATTGATGTCCAACTTCATGATTTTCATTGACATGCTTCCTTACATCCAAATGACCCCAAATTTTGCATGAACCTACTCTTGTATGTCTAGATTACATGTGAATTTTCTTGGAATTATTTGTGGCATTTCCTAATTGTTTGAGATTTTCTCCCCTGCTTAGTCAAAATGTTGACCTTGTATGACACATGTTCTCATTTCATTTGTGAAATTCTCATACTTTATTAGATGGACATGAAATTTTGCATGAGATAACTAGACATCCTCATCTTTGCCATGGTTTTGATCCCATTCATTTATCATACACCATTTCTGACTTATGATTTTTCTAAGTTGATACTTGTTTGGTTGACCTCTTTAGGCATGTTCAAAATTGCTTTTACTTTCTGATTTTCATTGACTGCCTTCCACTTGTCCAAATGGGATGAAATTTGACATGCTTACCATGCTATGTGTTAGGATTGATCATGATTTATTTGGTGATTTTTGGAAAATGTTTAGATTGCTTTTTATGCAAGTCTTGCTGTAGACTTCTATGAGCTCCTGTTTGCCATGTTTTGACCTAAATGGTTCATGAAATGATGATAGTGATTGATATGAATGTGAACCCAATTGGTTTTGTTTCCTAATTGTTTGAACATGATTTTGGATACTTAACCCTTGCTGTTTTGACTTTCTCATTCACTTTTGACCCTAGGCTTGCCCTAGTGGTCCTGTTACTCACCTTTGAGTTTGTGATTTCAGGTTGACCATCAAATGGCCATTGTGACCAATTCTTTTTGATTGAGCTTGCTCAAATATCATTGTCTAACTTGTTTGTTTTGTAGGTGGCCTGGCTCACATGCCATAAGCCTTGTGCCTTGCACATCCATGTGCCTCTAATGGACAGTTGTTGTCTGTTTCTGTTTGTTTTGTTTGAAGTTGCATACTAACATCTGCTTGACCGTTTCAGGTGCTTTAGTTGCTTAGTTCTTTGTGAACTTTTTGCTTTGCTTTGCTTCTATAAGAAATTTGCATTGAGGTATGTCTCTTTTACTTCATGTAGTCTGGAAGACCTGGCCTGTTACTTGGCCAGGCAACTGTCTGAAGCCCTCCTTAAGAGGCAATGTTTGTGGATGTTTACTTTTGTCCTTGCATGGAGTCAAAGACCTCCTAAGTGAAGAGGCAATTGGTGAAAGGTAGGGATATGCAATCTATCCCCCACTATTCAGTGTGTCATCTGCTTTGCTCACACCACTGTGTTGATGCATTTCAGATAAGAACCCAAGATCTTGTGCAATCGCACAGTTGAGTCAGTCTTAAATGTGTAGAAGGGTTCCCACTTTCTGAACCCACACATTCTTGTCTTGAGCTCTCCCTGGCCAGGGATAAGAGCTGTGAGGTCTCATCCTCACTTCATCCTTTCATCTGCTTCACCTTAGCCCCTCGATGGCAAGGTTAAGAGCACCTTTTACCCTATTCCAGTTGGCCCTAGTGCCCAACCTTTTGCTTGAGCCTCTTGTATGCGTATAGAGTGTGCTTCTTGTGATTGTGTTTGCCTGTTTGCTTTGTCTCTTTAGGCGTAGCTTAGACTTGCCCTTGTGCAAGATAGGTTGTGCTTGACTTGCCCTTGTGCAAAGTCAAGTCTGTGTGGCTTGCTTCTTGTGTGAGCCATGTTTAGAGTTGTTTGGCCGAACTACGGCAACTCTGATTCTCATGTTCAGATGAGATACGTAGGCACGAGATGCGATGTCTTGTCGAGTTTGACTAACCACTAACACTAACTCTTTTCTCTCACCCCTGTGTGATTGAGATCTCTCCTTTCTCTCGCCCTCGTTGCGATTGAGACCTCCCCTTTCTCTTGCCCTTGTTGCAATCGAGACCCTTGCTTCCTGTGCAAGTTTGGTTTTTGTTTGGCTTGCTTCCTGTGCAAGCCGTGTCTAGGATAGGTTGGCCCTTGTGCCATTTAGCTAGAAACCTCAACTTAGGGTTGACTTTGCATGATAACATCTAGGCTCGAGTCGTAGTCTCCCTAGTTGTGTCTCCCTCTGTTGTCTGGTTAGGCTAGAACCTTTATCCCTGCGTAGGGGAACTACATCGCCCTGATCTTCATACCAGATGAAGTATGTAGGCAGGAGATTGAGCTGATCTCTCCGGGCGCCTTTTCTTTCTTTTGTGTGTGTTGTCTGACCTTTGCTAGGCTCGAGTCTGTGACTCCTTAGCATTTGTTGTCTGTCTGTTTAAGTGTGTGCTTGACAGTTATAGGCTGAGTCCCCGACTCCCTATCAACCTGTTGTGTTGTTGTGTGCTTGGAAGCTGATGTAAGTCCATCGAGTGGCATTTGGGTTCCAGTGTGGGTTTGTTGGTTCGGATGCCGATGTAAATCCAGTGATTGGCATTCGGGCTCCACGTTTGCCTTCGCCTGTGTTTGTTTGTGCGCGTGTCAGCCGAGCTACGAATGCTCTGATTCTTCTCTCGTCCGAGAAGATACGTATGCATAGGATGCGACATCCTAGCGAGCATGTGTCGTTTCCCCAGTCCGAACTACTTCGACTCTGATGTCTATGCCTGATAGACTAAGTAGGCCCAGGATGCGACATCCTGCCGAGTTCAGTTTCAGTCAGTCTCTTTCGTTTCTTTCAGCCAGTGTGTGTGAGTATTTGAGCAGTGTTTAGCAACCAATTTATCCTTCCTCTTGTGCGTGGATCCCGTCGAGTACGACGGATGCGTAGGGGTGCTAATACCTTCCCTTCGCATAACCGACTCCCGAACCCATCCTCTTTGGTCGCGAGACCATGTCTTTTCCCAGGTTTACTCTGAGCGTTTCCTTTCCCTCTTTTGGGATAAATAACGCACGGTGGCGGCTCTGTTGTTCTTGTTTTCCCGCCGGTTTTTCGCGCGATGCGACAGCTGGCGACTCTGCTGGGGAAATAGAGAAGTTGACCTATGCTGGTCCATCTTCCCTGAGCGAGTCTCTCCTAGCGCTCTCTAGGATTAGGGTTTTGGTTGCTTTGTGCTGTGTTTATTTATTGCATTCATTATTTACTGTTTGCATTCATTGTTTGTTGTTTGCATCTATGTTTGCATTAATGTTTGCATTTATTCATCTGTTCACCTGGCTGGTTGTTTGTTTCTCTCTGTGTGGGGGGGAAGAGTCAGTTGAGGTAAAAGGTCCAATACCCAGACCATGAGTGCAATCTAGGATACTTAGGAATAGAGTGATTCATGGGAAGCGGGTGGTATGGCGCCACTTAGCGGAACATTGATATCACGAGCAGTTCAGACCCTGGTGGGATGCTGTCGTTACATACTTCGGGTGTGTATATGACAGTATTCTGCGAAAGGTTATTTATGCTGCGTTTCTCTCAAGCTTTACCCTGGCCTAGACTACACCCGTGAGTGGGGAGGGGTTATTCATTACAGGTACCGTTGGTGACTTGGTTCTGATGGTGACTTTGTGTTCAGACAGTGTTCAGTTAACCTTAAGTGGGATTTATGTTCCGATTTTGACTGAAGCTTCGACCTAGTATCAGAGTTTGCACAACCAGCCAGTCCAGTCTGCATCATGTGCATCATAGCATATTTATTTTTCAAAAGAAACGCAATAAAAAAAATCAAAAAAAAAGAAAACAAAAAAAAAAAAAAAAAAAAAAAAAAGGAAAAAAAAAAGAAAAAACTAATCTCTGCATGCATATCATTTCTCAGGTACATTCCAGAGCTTGTCTACTGATAGAGATGGCAACGGTCCCCGAGCCGAAACGGAAGACCTGTTCCTACAGCTTTCATCGTGAGCCGTTGACTTCACTGATTGAGTTGGGTAGCTTTGTGACAGATGATCGTCTGAAGAATTTCGTTGGACAGTATGGAGATATCTTGACAGTACTGAAGACAGTAGTGGATCCGGTGCCTCTGCAGACACTACTACAGTTTTATGACCCAGAGCTCAGATGCTTCACTTTCCAGGATTATCAGCTTGCACCTACTCTCGAGGAGTATTCTATCCTGTTGAGTATCCCTATTTAGCATCAGATTCCCTTTTTGGACGTCCCAAAGGAGGTCGATTTCCGATTGATTGCCAGAGCTCTACGAATGAATGTCAAGGAAGTTGGTGAGAATTGGAAGCCCTGTGGGGAAGTTGTGGGTCTGCCGTTGAAGTTCCTTCTGAGAGTTGCTAGAGATGAAGCCGAGAAGGGGAATTGGGAAGTTTTTCACGCGCAGCTTGCCGCCATGATCTATGGGATTGTCCTATTTCCCAGTATGCCAAATTTTGTTGACCATGCAGCTATCAGTATCTTCATTGGAAGGAATCCAGTCCCTACCCTTCTAGCTGATACTTACTATGCCATCCACAGTAGGCATGGTAAGGGTGGAGCCATCAGGTGCTGCTTACCCCTTCTGTTCAAATGGTTCATGTCCCTTCTGCCAGCTAGTGGACCATTTGTAGATACCCAGAGCACTCTTAAGTGGACTCAGAGGGTCATGTCACTCACCTCCTATGACATCAGATGGCAGTCGTACCGGATAGATGTGAAGAATGTTATTATGAGTTGTGGAGAATTCCGGAATGTGCCACTCGTAGGGACCAAAGGTTGCATCAATTATAATCCAGTTCTTTCTCTTCGCCAGTTAGGTTTTGTTATGAGTAGAAGACCACGTGAAGCTGAGATAGCTGAGAGTGTGTACTTTGAGAAGCGGAGTGACCCGGCCAGATTGAAGCAGATAGGGAGAGCTTGGAAGTCTATTGGTGTGAAGGATGGATCTGTCTTAGGGAAGAAGTTTGCCGTTGCTATGCCTGATTACACTGATTGGGTCAAGGAGAGAGTAGAAACTTTGTTGTTACCCTACGATAGGATGGAGCCGTTGCAGGAGCAACCACCCTTGATCCTTGCTGATAGTGTGCCTGCTGAGCACTATAAGCAAGCTCTGATGGAGAATCGCCGTTTGAGAGAGAAGGAGCAAGATACCCAGATGGAGCTGTACAAAGCCAAAGCTGATAAGCTGCACTTGGCCCATCAACTCAGGGAAGTGCAAGGAGAGGATGCTAGCAGAGCAAGGAACAAGAAGAGATCCTACGAGGAGATGGAGGGTATGTTAGATGCAGAACACCGGGAGCGCTTGAGGCTGCAGAGGACTGAGGCCAGTTGTCATACCCCAAAATTTGCCCATTAATATTTCAAGACATTTCAGGGCACTCCGACTCATTTTATGACACTTAAAGGAACAAAGGCCCAGCTCGCGAATGACCCAAACTGGCCTACACGCTCACCCAGTGATAATATGAAAGTGGTTTATTTGGAAGCGGAGGAAAAGGGGTGCAAAAAGAAAAGAAAACGAACCAAACAGCAAAGCCCAGCCCAAAGCGCAAGACACAAATGTTGTGCCTGTGACGGACGTCACAGAGGGCGTGACGAGCGTCACGCAACACAGCCTTGTGACGGGCGTCACAGAAGGCGTGACGAGCGTCACGCAACACACCCCTGTGACGGGCGTCACACATGGTGTGACGAACGTCACACCATTCCCCTACTTTGTAGGCGCAGGTAACGCTTCGGAGACTTGAAGATCCGTTGAGGAATGATTGGGCCCTGCATCCACTATATCCATGCGCACGTTGAAGACTTTTGGGGCAGCATGCATGACCTAATGACACTAATATAAATAGCCACCTTGAAAACCTAAAAGGGGGGCTTTTTCACATTCCTTTTTCCGTGGCCGTTTTCGTTTTTGCACATTTACTTTTCCAACAGCTTAGGCATTGTGTTTTACAAGACTAGTGTTTAACTTACCCCGGGTAACCCTAAAGGAAACCCTGAAGGAAAAGCCGGCGGCCGCAAAGCTACCTCCGTACAATTCAATCCGGCTCGCCAACTCAAGGGTGCAATTCGATTGCAAACAGGTTTGCATTATTATTACAGCTTCATTTTCTCAATTTGCATGCGATATCGCTTTATGTTCTTAACTTGCGTGTGATATCATAATTTAACTCATAAATATATTTGAGGTTTGCGTGTGGACTTAAGTATGCCGGGATACTTTGAATTGTTATAATGGATGCCGCTGTTTCTTCGCTCTGTTTTGATCCTTGCCCACCTGACCTGTTTTACTATAACTATGCTTTGCTTACCTGATACTATTACTGCTTTGGTGTAATCTTCGATTACACCCCGATTTGGTATTCTAACCCGTTTGCTGAATTTTGCAAAGGTTCATATGTCCCAGGAAAAGATTGCCGTTAGGTCTTCCACTTTATTTGTGGGATACCATTGTGAAGGCTCACCCTAAATTGCCTAATTAATTTTAATATGTTAATTTTAATAATTAATTTCAATGTGTTAATTTTAATAATTAATTTTAATGTAATTTTAATGTATTGATTTTAATGTGGAGGCTCATCCTCATTACCTACTTAACTTTAAAACATGACCTTTAAATAAGTGATCTTGGACCTCTTTTTGCTGCCTTACGGTACTACGGTATAACGGTCATGTCCCGCGAATGTGGGGATACCCTTAGCAAAGACCCTTCGGTTAAATCATCATAAAATAAATTATAGTCCCTCGGATGTTGCCTTCGAAAATACGACTTTGTCCCTCGATGTCCCTTCGGCGTAGCCTACGGTTAAATGATGATAGTCCCTTCGAATGCTAAGGTATCCTTACAACTGTTGCCTTCAATGACCGATCGATGACCCTACGATGACCCTTCAACATCCCAAGGATAAAACTACTTACTTCTCAATAGTAAGGACAGTTTTACCCTCATAAGGATGGGAAATGCCCGGAAAGACCTCGGACAGGTGCAACCTTAATTGCTCATTCATAATAAAAAATACTTTTCCCACCTTACACCTTTCAAACATCCTTTTTAGAAAATCACCACTTAGCATACATCCGTACTAGGATCATTGCCAAGTTATATTTTTCTAAACCTTCTTCAAAATTAAGAGGGATAACCACTTTGTATACATTCATGCAAGAATCATTACAAAGTTAAATTCTCATTTTCAAAACATCTTTCATACGTTTCTCAACCACTTTTTCAAACCTAGAAAACATAAATGATTGAGCAATTAAGAGCCCATGGATAACCATGGATACGAAGGGTGCCTAACACCTTCCCTTCGTATAAAGTACCTCCCGAACCTAAGAATTCAAAATTAAGGTCTTTCCTGTTCTTTTCCACCTTTCCTTATGGGATAAAAGAAAAGTCGGTGGCGACTCTTGCTAACCGCGACATTGCGATTAAAAACACACTAAGTCAGTTCACCGTATGACAGAACTGGCGACTCTGCTGGGGACTATTAAAGAGAGGTCCACCTTAAAAATCATTTATGTTTGAATTGTTCCTTCTTTTAAGGGTATTGCTGAGTGAAGGATCCTACACCCGGATCTAGTGTACCTTAGGTAAGTAGCAATAGATCATCGCGACTATCCGGCGTATACTGGAATGGTTAAAATGATAGCTACGGTTAATGTGACACTTTGGTTGTCCTGATGTTCCTCATGTTATTTGAGGAAAAATTTGGCTTCCGCGTGGTGTCATCAAAGCATTAACCAGACCTTTAGAACCCTAATTGACTCATCCTGGCCATTAGCAAGTAGTGAGATAACTGACTTCGGTTCCGACTGGGGTTGGTTGAGACTCGATACTACACTCTTTGAGATTGGACTTTAGGGAAGCTTCGGTCAACCACTTGGTGTTGCACTGAAGTGGACTTGAAGGAAGGTCAATGATTGGAGATCCTTTTAGAACCCGGTTACTATTCTAGGACAGGTTGAACCAACTAAATTTCAGTGGGGAGGGTACTTACCTATGGAACTCATGCAAGCCTTAAAACCTAGGAATGATGGTTGTGTGACTTGCTTGTGCTTGTTATTTATCTAACAACATGACATCATAACAACATAACATCATAACATCATGACATCATAACATTGAACTAACCATTTCAAGGACTTAGGGATTTAACTTTGCTCTGTTTTGTATGAAAAAAAAAAAAAAAAAAAAAAAAAAACAAAAAAAAAAGTTTCCCTTTTCGGTAGTTTATGCAAAGTTAAATTCCAAAAGGCCTTGAAAACATTTCATGCATTGCATAGCATAACATAGCATAACAGGTACTCTAAAAGGATCAGTATTCTCACGGTTTTCCTTCAAACAGAAAAATGGATCTCGAGCAAACTGTCAAAGATCTCCAGACTCAGAATGCTCAGTTCAAGGAGATGATGCTAAGCTTATCCAAGGGGCAGGAGGAACTGAAGGCTCTTTTGGCCGAAAAGAAGAAGGACAAGAAAGCTGTGAGCTTCATTAACCCGGGCAGAAGGCGTAAAGGACAGGCTACGGGAATCAAATTTGGAATCCCGAATGGTCCAGAGGAGGGGGCGGAAATTGATTCAGAGGAGGAGAATCCTGATTTCTCTAACCCTGAGGATGAAGATGAAGAGTATGAAAATGAACAGTACTCTCCAAGAGATGATAAGTACAAACTGCTGGAAGAACGCATGCTAGCCATGGAGGGTCAGAAGACACCTGGTCTGGATTTCGAAAGTTTGGGTCTGGTCTCCGATGTGACTATTCCTCGCAAATTCAAAATCCCCACTTTCACTAAGTACGATGGTGCATCCTGTCCTCAGATGCATTTAAGGGCTTATGTGAGAAAGATTCAGCCGCATACCACTGATAGGAAACTGTGGATCCACTTCTTCCAAGAAAGTCTGTCTGGCACTCAGTTGGAATGGTATTATCAGCTTGAGAGTTCTGACATCCGCACCTGGACTGATTTAGCAACGGCTTTCTATAAGCAGTACCAGTACAATTCTGAATTAGCACCTACTCGGCTACAGTTGCAGAACATGGCCATGGGATCTAAAGAAAGCTTCAAAGAGTATGCTCAGAAATGGAGAGATTTGGCTGGCAGAGTCAAACCCCCTATGACTGACCGAGAATTAGTAGACTTGTTCATGGGTACCCTGACGGGCCCATTCTACAGCCATCTACTGGGGAGTTCTTCATCAGGTTTCACTGAACTTATACTGACAGGTGAACGGGTGGAGAGCGGCCTTCGAAGTGGAAAGATATATGCAGCTACTTCTACAAGCAGTAAGAAGCCCTATCATGGGAAGAATGAATCGAATGCTGTGTATGGTCAGAAGAATCATAATAAGAAAAATGGTGACCATGCCGTTGGAGCAGTGACAATCGCAGCCCCGCCAGCTCAAAACTTCCAGCAAAGACAAGACAGGCCAAGAAGGCAGTTTACCAAGCTCAATATGACTTTAGCACAAGCACTGCAAAGCATGCTGAAGGTAAATTTAATCACTCTCAGAGGTCCTCCAGCAAATGTCAACACTGCTTCGCCTCGTTATAATCCCAATGCCAAGTGTGCATATCACTCCGATAGCCCCGGGCATGATACAAATGATTGTTGGCTGTTGAAGAATAAGATTCAGGACATGATCGACGCTGGGGAAATTGAGTTCGAGCCTCCGGAGACCCCTAATGTCATCACCGCTCCTATGCCTAATCATGACAGAGCTGTTAATGCTCTCGATGACGGTTCTCTCATCACTACTGTAGCGGACTTAACATTTCCTCTCCCGATCATAAAGAGGAATTTATTGCAAGCTGGTTTATTTCCAGGTTGTACTGAAGATTGCAATCTCTGCATACTCCGGCCCGAAGACTGTTTGAAATTGAAGAATGGTATCCAACGACTGATGGACGATCGTACAATCCTCTTTGAAAGGGTTTCTAAGGCAGAAAACCCTATTGAAGAAGTATCTGTGATTGCGAGGTCCAAGATTCCAGTGAAGATAACTGCTCCCAGAATACCTGTGAAGATTATTGCTGAGCCCAGAGTAGCTCCCCTGATCATTACTACCCCTGGCCCAGTACCATATTCCTCGAGCAAAGCCATTCCGTGGAATTATGGGGGTGATGTTTACATCCATGGTGTAAAGCAAGTTGGCAATTCTGCTAATCCTAATGACATTGTTGGGACTAGTAAGGTTACTCGAAGCGGAAGGATCTTCTCTCCAGAGATCTCACCTCCGGTTCCCGAAAACCGAGGAAAAGAACCAGTCAACCCTTCTCAGTCAGAGACACCGATCCAAGCTACTACTGAAGATGTTGCCAAACGAGAAATGGAAGAAGTGTTGAAAATCATTCGCCAGAGTGACTTTGATGTTGTAGAGCAGTTGGGGCACACCCCATCTAAGATCTCAATGTTATCATTGCTGTTATCTTCTGAATCTCATGCCAATGCGTTAATAAAATTCTTGAAGACTGCTCATGTGCCTCAGGAAACATCTGTCGATCAATTCGAACGTTATGTGGCTCACTTGGCTGTTGACAATGGCCTAGGATTTTCCGACGCTGATCTGACACCAGCGGGAAAGAACCATAATAAGGCCCTGCATATCTCCATTGAGTGTAAAGGGATCACCCTGTCCCATGTGCTGATCGATAATGGCTCTTCTTTGAATGTGTTACCGAAAGCCGTGCTCGAGAAACTTGACTGCAAGAGCGTTGAACTGAAGCCTAGTGACATTGTGGTGCGGGCTTACGATGGTGCAAAGAGTGTTGTCCACGGCGAAGTTGTTCTCCCTATCAAGATAGGACCTCAGGTTTTCAACACTACCTTGTATGTAATGAACATTCGTCCTGCCTACTCCTGCCTATTGGGGCGCCCTTGGATTCATGAGGCAGGTGCTGTAGCTTCGTCTCTCCATCAAAAGCTAAGGTATCCAATAGAGGGTAAGATCGTCACTGTGTGTGGGGAGGAAGAATACATTGTCAGTAGTGTGCATACCTTCAGATACGTCGAAATGGATGGTGAATTCTTCGAGACTCCAACTCAGTCATTTGAAGTGGTTTCCCCGCCCGATCCTGTCCTTAAGCCAACTCCCTGTATGCCCAAGGTTGGTCGTGCTCCTCCTGCTATGATTTCTCTGAAAGATGCTCAAGCTGTAGTGGAAGATGGTGGCTGTACTGGCTGGGGTCAACTGATCAACGTACCGTACAAGTCTGACAAAGCTGGTCTGGGATTCAACTCTGAGAAGACGGTCAAAGATCAAATCAATGTTGTAGAAGATGCTGACAGCGATTGCGACCTGGATAGTTGGATCTACCCAACAATTGGCGACGGACTCAATAATTGGAAGGCTGAAGACACTATCCCGATCTCCTTTAGTCAGGAGTAATTGTTATTGTCTATTTAGCATTGCAAATTCTAATTGAACTTCTTAAAGCATTGTGTCTATACCCGGGGCACAATAGCTAATGTGTTAAGGGTTTTGTCATTTCATAAGCATATTTTCATATTCAATAAATCAATGGACATTTTCGCATTCAAATGTTGCGCTCTTTATTTTTCCTGTCGTCTTTCAAACAAGCTATGCTTTCTTACACACACTCACGTAACGAATTGCAGATCCGTACTCACTCTGGATCCTATTGATAATCATTCCGCTACTGTTCATTATGACTTTGAAAATCCAATCTACCAAGCCGAAAATGGAAGTGAGGAAGATTGTGAAGTCCCTGGAGAGCTTGCCAGATTGTTATTGCAAGAGGAAAGGACTATACAGCCGCATGAAGAGTCCCTCGAAATTGTAAATCTGGGTACGGAGGTAGACAGAAAAGAAGTCAAAATAGGAGCAGGATTGGAAAGCAATGTCAAGGAAAGATTGATTCGGATGTTACACGACTATGTAGAGGTTTTCGCTTGGTCTTATGAAGACATGCCCGGGTTGGATACTGATATAGTGGTACATCGGCTGCCTACGAAAGAAGACTGCCGTCCTGTCAAGCAAAAGGTTCGCCGCATGCGTCCTGAAATGTCTGAGAAAATCAAAGCCGAGGTTATGAAACAATTCAATGCCGGTTTCTTAGCTGTTACTTCTTATCCTCAATGGGTTGCTAATGTGGTGCCAGTGCCAAAGAAAGATGGTAAGGTGCGAATGTGCGTGGATTACAGAGATTTGAATAAAGCGAGTCCCAAAGATGACTTTCCACTCCCACACATTGATGTTCTGGTAGATAACACCGCTCAACACAAATTATTCTCATTCATGGATGGTTTCTCAGGTTACAATCAGATTAAGATGGCACCTGAGGACATGGAGAAAACCACGTTTGTGACGCAATGGGGCACTTTCTGTTACAAAGTAATGCCGTTCGGTCTAAAGAACGCCGGGGCAACATACCAGCGTGCTATGGTGGTTTTGTTCCATGACATGATTCATCATGAGATAGAAGTATATGTGGATGACATGATAGCTAGATCTCATACTGAAGAAGAACATCTCGATCATTTATACAAACTGTTCGAGAGGTTGAAGAAGTACAAGTTGAGATTGAATCCGAACAAATGCACCTTTGGAGTAAGATCCGGTAAACTCTTGGGCTTTATTGTCAGTGGTAAAGGAATTGAGGTGGACCCAGCTAAAGTGAGAGCTATTCAGGAAATGCCAGTCCCCCGTACGGAGAAAGAAGTCAGAGGTTTCTTGGGACGCTTGAACTACATTGCTCGATTTATCTCCCACTTGACCGCTACCTGCAAACCCATCTTCAAATTGCTGAGAAAAAACCAAGAAATGATATGGAATGACGAATGCCAAGAAGCTTTTGACAAAATCAAGAACTACCTCCAGGAACCTCCGATTCTGATACCACCAGTTGAAGGAAGACCTCTAATCATGTATTTGACCGTGTTAGAAAATTCAATGGGGTGCGTATTGGGGCAACATGACGAGTCTGGTCGAAAAGAGCATGCCATATACTACCTGAGCAAAAAGTTTACCGACTGTGAAACAAGATACTCACTGCTCGAGAGAACTTGCTGTGCTTTGGCCTGGGCTGCTCGCCGACTAAGACAGTATATGTTGAATCATACCACTTTGTTGATTTCTAGGATGGATCCCATCAAATACATGTTCGAGAAGCCTGCCCTCTCCGGAAGAATAGCGAGATGGCAGATGATTTTAACAGAGTATGATATCCAGTACACTACCCAGAAAGCAATCAAAGGAAGCGTGCTGGCTGATCATTTGGCTCATCAAGCGATGGATGATTACCAATCTATGAATTTTGAGTTCCCGGATGAGGATGTCATGGTTGTTGCTGATAATGAAAAACCTAGACCAGATGAAGGACCCGAATGGGGATCCCGATGGACTATGGTTTTTGATGGATCTTCTAATGCATTGGGCCATGGTGTTGGGGTTGTACTCATTTCTCCTGAAGGTTACCATACGCCTCTCACTGCTAGACTATGTTTTCATTGTACCAACAATATGGCTGAGTATGAAGCGTGTATTTTTGGACTCAAAGCTGCTATAGATTGGCGAATCAAGTTTTTGAGTGTGTACGGAGATTCGGCCTTGGTAATCAGTCAGATCAAAGGGGAATGGGATACTAAACATCCAAATCTCATCCCTTATCGAGAGCAGGTGATGACATTAATCCCATACTTCGAGGAGATTACATTCGAACACATTCCACGAGAAGAGAATCAGTTGGCAGACGCACTGGCTACCATGTCATCTATGTTCAGAGTCAGATGGGACGGTGAAGCTCCTAGGATCACTATTGAACGATTGGATGAACCAGCACACTGTTATGAACTTAACACTGAGGAGGTACAGGAGAAACCTTGGTTCCACGACGTAAAAAGATATTTAGAAGCTCAGGACTACCCTGAAGGGGCATCCATCAATGACAGAAGATTCCTGAGGAAGTTCTCCGCTAAATTCTTTCTGAGTAATGGAGTGTTATACAAACGTAATCATGATTCGACTCTGCTTCGCTGTGTGGATAGAAAGGAAGCAGAAAGGATTATGGAAGACATGCACGATGGTATTTTTGGGACTCATTCTAGTGGACATACAATGGCCAAGAAGATCCTGAGATCAGGGTATTATTGGTCTACCATGGAAGCTGATTGCCACCATCACTCCAGAACCTGTCACAAGTGCCAGGTCTATGCGGACAAAGTACATGTGCCCCCTGCTCCATTGAACGTGTTAACAGCTCCTTGGCCCTTTGCAATGTGGGGCATCGATATGATTGGAGAGATTAAACCCACGGCCTCTAATGGACATCGCTTTATTCTTGTCGCTATTGATTACTTTACGAAGTGGGTAGAGGCAGCCTCATTCGCTTCTGTCACCAAGAATGTGGTGGCACGGTTCGTCAAGAATAGCCTTATTTGTCGGTATGGCATCCCTGAAAGGATTATCACTGACAATGGTACTAATCTGAACAACAAGATGATTACTGAACTCTGCACGCAGTTCAAAATTAAACACCATAACTCCTCTCCGTACCGACCAAAGATGAATGGCGCCGTGGAGGCTGCTAATAAGAACATCAAGAGGATCATACAAAAGATGACAGTAACGTACAAAGACTGGCATGAGATGTTACCATTTGCTCTCCATGGTTATCGCACTTCAGTACGCACTTCGACAGGGGCAACTCCCTTCTCTTTAGTCTACGGAGCGGAAGCTGTTTTACCGGTGGAAGTCCAGATTCCCTCTCTGAGAATCATGAAAGAGGCGGGCTTAGACGAGGACGAATGGATTCAGACTCGACTCGATCAGATAAATTTGATGGATGAGAAGAGACTTGCGGCTGTATGTCACGGGCAGATATATCAGAAGCGCATGACCAGGGCATTCAACAAAAAGGTCAAGAGACAAGTGTATCAAATTGGCGACTTGGTAATCAAACGCATCATCCTACCACAAACTGACCCCAGAGGCAAATGGACCCCCACATACGAAGGGCCATTTGTAGTTAAGAAGGTATTCTCGGGTGGAGCCATGATACTCGCTACAATGGATGGTGAAGACTTCCCACATCCCGTGAACGCGGACATAGTTAAAAAATACTACGCATAAAAGAGACCCGCTAGATCGACGTATCTAGGCAAAAGTAAGGGCATCCCGGCGAACCAAAAGGGTTCGGGCAAAAATTAGGGATATATAAAAAAAATGTACACCCGGCAAGTCGAAAACCTGAAAAGGTGGCTTGGGCAAAAAAGGGTATCCTGGTGGACTGAAAACCTGAAAAGGCGGTCCAGGCAAAAATTAAGGATCAAGCGTATGACTATGTCCCATTCTCTGCCACCTTCAACCAAGTTCCAGGGACTAAACGAGCCAATCACTTCTATCCGACGGCAGGAGATGAGATGCTTGAAGACATAATGACAGTAGTGGAATTAGAATCGATAGGACTTTTTCTGCATAGCTTTCTCTTTTTCTTGACAATTTCCTCTTACTAGGATTTCTGTCTCCTTGTACATAAATTGCCTGTTTATAGGCCCTCTTTCAACATCAATACAATTTCATTTCCAAAAAGATGCTTTTGTTTTTTACTTTTCTGTTTTGGTTGCGTAAATGTCCATTGATTTAACTTGAATTGACTTATGCACTCGGATATGACCAATGTCTATAAAAATGCATGCCTAAAATAGCAATAGCAATTACTACACGACTTCAGGATCGAGGAGAAGGTCTAACCATGCTTTCCAAGGAGGCTGTTACTAATTCGATTCCCCGGCAACGCCAGTTATTCCCCAACAGAGGTCGGCATCATCAGACAGATTGATCATCTCATCCATCCCCAGCCAGGCTCTGTTGAATATCTCTACCATCAGACAGAAATCAGAACCCCCAGCCGAGAGAGGGTCCTCAACACGAATATCTCCAGTCAGTAGATGGGGATTTATTGTCCCCAGTAGAGTCCCCAAGCAGAACTTCTCATACGCATAACTCATTCATTACATCGTTTCACCACATACGCATGCATACAACATTCGCATTTATTTTCGAAAGCATAAAACATCTCATGCATCATGACATAGCATAGCGCTAACCTTTCTTTGCAGATTAATTATCCTCCTGATATAGTCAAAGTAAAAGGCTCATTCAGGCAGACGCCTTTATCAATCACAGACAAGATTCAGATACATATTCCAGATGCAATTCATGGGAACATTCATTCTGACAACACTTCGATATCCTCCTAGCGATGGCATCTTTAAGCCCATCCCAGACATTTATTGCAAGTACAACGTATACAGATACAGCCTAACATACGGTTCATTCTGATTCAGCTCAACATAGGACTCCTTCGACTCAGATACGATCTAGCGTACGATCCATTCTGACCGTCTTCAACTCAATTACAGTCTAATGCACGACCAAGTTAGACCTTCATCTTCTCAGGTGCTACCTTCGGACAGGTACATTCCTGAATGGTAGTCTGGTATATGGCTACTCCCTTACTCAGGTGCTACCTTCGGACAGGTACATTCCTGAATGGTAGTCTGGTATATGGCTACTCCCTTGCTCAGGTGCTACCTTCGGACAGGTACATTCCTGAATGGTAGTCTGGTATACGGCTACTCCCTTGCTCAGGTGCTACCTTCGGACAGGTACATTCCTGAATGGTAGTCTGGTATATGGCTACTCCCTTGCTCAGGTGCTACCTTCGGACAGGTACATTCCTGAATGGTAGTCTGGTATATGGCTACTCCCTTACTCAGGTGCTACCTTCGGACAGGTACATTCCTGAATGGTAGTCTGGTATATGGCTACTCCCTTGCTCAGGTGCTACCTTCGGACAGGTACATTCCTGAATGGTAGTCTGGTATATGGCTACTCCCTTACTCAGGTGCTACCTTCGGACAGGTACATTCCTGAATGGTAGTCTGGTATATGGCTACTCCCTTGCTCAGGTGCTACCTTCGGACAGGTACATTCCTGAATGGTAGTCTGGTATACGACTACTCCCTCTTCAAGCAGATTCAACCTAACGAACGGCTCATTCTGCAACTCAGAACCGATCTGGCGTACGATCCATTCTGATCTTTCATCCCCATCAAAGTCACCTGCCTAACGAACAGCTCACTCTGGTATTCAGATACGGTCCAGTGTATGACCCATTCTGATCCCTTATCCCCAGCAGTATATAGCATACTCTGACTCCCCAGCAAAGTCAACAGCATGATGGATGATTCACTATACGATCTAGCGTATGACCCGGTATGACACCCATGTCTTCAGATATCGTCTAACGTACGACACAGTCTGAAGCTCCCATCATCAAATTTCCTGGATGGCATCTTTAAGCCCATCTCCATCAAGACCAATTGACAAGCGCAAATTTTCGGGGCATTCTAGTGTTCAATAATCTTTCACCTCCAGACCACGAACGGCACATACCATTCTACTCTCTCGGTTCAAGAATATTGAACAGGGGCAGCTGTCATACCCCAAAATTTGCCCATTAATATTTCAAGACATTTCAGGGCACTCCGACTCATTTTATGACACTTAAAGGAACAAAGGCCCAGCTCGCGAATGACCCAAACTGGCCTACACGCTCACCCAGTGATAATATGAAAGTGGTTTATTTGGAAGCGGAGGAAAAGGGGTGCAAAAAGAAAAGAAAACGAACCAAACAGCAAAGCCCAGCCCAAAGCGCAAGACACAAATGTTGTGCCTGTGACGGACGTCACAGAGGGCGTGACGAGCGTCACGCAACACAGCCTTGTGACGGGCGTCACAGAAGGCGTGACGAGCGTCACGCAACACACCCCTGTGACGGGCGTCACACATGGTGTGACGAACGTCACACCATTCCCCTACTTTGTAGGCGCAGGTAACGCTTCGGAGACTTGAAGATCCGTTGAGGAATGATTGGGCCCTGCATCCACTATATCCATGCGCACGTTGAAGACTTTTGGGGCAGCATGCATGACCTAATGACACTAATATAAATAGCCACCTTGAAAACCTAAAAGGGGGGCTTTTTCACATTCCTTTTTCCGTGGCCGTTTTCGTTTTTGCACATTTACTTTTCCAACAGCTTAGGCATTGTGTTTTACAAGACTAGTGTTTAACTTACCCCGGGTAACCCTAAAGGAAACCCTGAAGGAAAAGCCGGCGGCAGCAAAGCTACCTCCGTACAATTCAATCCGGCTCGCCAACTCAAGGGTGCAATTCGATTGCAAACAGGTTTGCATTATTATTACAGCTTCATTTTCTCAATTTGCATGCGATATCGCTTTATGTTCTTAACTTGCGTGTGATATCATAATTTAACTCATAAATATATTTGAGGTTTGCGTGTGGACTTAAGTATGCCGGGATACTTTGAATTGTTATAATGGATGCCGCTGTTTCTTCGCTCTGTTTTGATCCTTGCCCACCTGACCTGTTTTACTATAACTATGCTTTGCTTACCTGATACTATTACTGCTTTGGTGTAATCTTCGATTACACCCCGATTTGGTATTCTAACCCGTTTGCTGAATTTTGCAAAGGTTCATATGTCCCAGGAAAAGATTGCCGTTAGGTCTTCCACTTTATTTGTGGGATACCATTGTGAAGGCTCACCCTAAATTGCCTAATTAATTTTAATATGTTAATTTTAATAATTAATTTCAATGTGTTAATTTTAATAATTAATTTTAATGTGGAGGCTCATCCTCATTACCTACTTAACTTTAAAACATGACCTTTAAATAAGTGATCTTGGACCTCTTTTTGCTGCCTTACGGTACTACGGTATAACGGTCATGTCCCGCGAATGTGGGGATACCCTTAGCAAAGACCCTTCGGTTAAATCATCATAAAATAAATTATAGTCCCTCGGATGTTGCCTTCGAAAATACGACTTTGTCCCTCGATGTCCCTTCGGCGTAGCCTACGGTTAAATGATGATAGTCCCTTCGAATGCTAAGGTATCCTTACAACTGTTGCCTTCAATGACCGATCGATGACCCTACGATGACCCTTCAACATCCCAAGGATAAAACTACTTACTTCTCAATAGTAAGGACAGTTTTACCCTCATAAGGATGGGAAATGCCCGGAAAGACCTCGGACAGGTGCAACCTTAATTGCTCATTCATAATAAAAAATACTTTTCCCACCTTACACCTTTCAAACATCCTTTTTAGAAAATCACCACTTAGCATACATCCGTACTAGGATCATTGCCAAGTTATATTTTTCTAAACCTTCTTCAAAATTAAGAGGGATAACCACTTTGTATACATTCATGCAAGAATCATTACAAAGTTAAATTCTCATTTTCAAAACATCTTTCATACGTTTCTCAACCACTTTTTCAAACCTAGAAAACATAAATGATTGAGCAATTAAGAGCCCATGGATAACCATGGATACGAAGGGTGCCTAACACCTTCCCTTCGTATAAAGTACCTCCCGAACCTAAGAATTCAAAATTAAGGTCTTTCCTGTTCTTTTCCACCTTTCCTTATGGGATAAAAGAAAAGTCGGTGGCGACTCTTGCTAACCGCGACATTGCGATTAAAAACACACTAAGTCAGTTCACCGTATGACACCAGTTATCAAAAGAAGATCAGAGACTTGGAGAAGCAACTCAGAGACAAAGATGCTCAGTTGAAGAAGGAGATGGAGTTGAGACAGAAATCAGAGGACTATCTTGAAGGAGAAGTCTTGGAGCTTAGAAGACAACTGAAGGAGAAAATCACCCCTCTACCAGAATGTTCAGAATGCACACTGTTGATAGACCAGTGCCATTACCTGAAGACCCTCATTCCGGAAGACCGTCTGTCTTAGATAGTATCTTTGTTGTATTTTGTTGAGAATCACCTCCAGGCTTGTTGGATGGGATTCATTTGCGTGTAAGCCATCTCTTGGATCTTTTGTTAAGAATCACCTCCAGGCTTGTTGGATGGGATTCTTTTTCTTTGTACGTTGTTTATTCAGATATTCTGTTGGCATTGGTTGTACGCCTTTTATCCTTATGTATGTATAAGGACGTCAGCATTTCCTTGTATCTGTTTTGTTCTCTTGTTGCTGCAGGTTGCCATCTTTTCAGGATGGGTCAGGCTCTTTGAATGCCTGAGAAATGAACATATCATGTGCATCATACGCATCATTAGCATCATACTCATATCATTTTGCATAACAGGTGTTCTTGATCGTGACTTCTCACTCTTGGTTCCTGTTCAGGCAGGATAGCTGATCAACGTCCGCACCGCTACTCAACAAGACTAAATCAACAGAGAAGTATGGATCAATTTCAAGCTGAGTTAATTGAGATGAAGGCTAGCATGACCCAGTTTATGAATATGATGCAAGGGGTTGCGCAAGGTCAAGAAGAACTCCGAGCTATGGTTCAGAGACAAGAGGCTGCCAATCCACCAATCAACCATGCTCCGCCAGAGGGAGGCCCGGTCAATGATAACAATGTTGCTGCTGCTGTACCCGTCAACAACTATGCTGTAGGTGATGAGTTGGGGGGTATTCGAATCAACGGTCAACCTATTGTTCCAGATACCGCTAATGCCAGGGTAGTCCGTGCTCCGGCCCGTAATCCTGCTACGATTGTTGACAGACAAGAAGACATGTTCTCTCTGCTCAGTGAAGACGAAGACGTTCTGGGAAGGGTTAATGAGAGAGATCGCAAAGTTGAAGCTCTTGCTGAGAAGATCCGTGCTATGGAAAGTCAGAATTCTCTCGGTTTTGATGTTACTAATATGGGGTTAGTAGAAGGTTTGAGAATCCCACACAAGTTCAAAGCACCGTCATTTGACAAATACAACGGTACTTCTTGCCCTCGCACCCATGTGCAGGCTTATTATCGAAAGATCTCTGCTTATACCGATGATGAAAAGATGTGGATGTATTTTTTCCAAGATAGTCTATCTGGGGCTTCTTTGGACTGGTACATGGAGTTGAAGAGAGATTCGATCCGATGCTGGAGAGATCTGGGTGAAGCGTTCCTAAGACAGTACAAACATAACATGGACATGGCGCCTAGCCGGACTCAGCTGCAGAGTCTATGTCAGAAATCCAGTGAAAGCTTCAAGGAGTATGCCCAGAGGTGGCGTGAACTGGCTGCTAGAGTTCAACCCCCTATGCTGGAGAGGGAGTTGACAGACATGTTTATTGGTACTCTTCAAGGTGTGTTTATGGACCGGATGGGGAGTTGCCCGTTCGGTAGTTTTTCTGATGTTGTCATTTGTGGAGAAAGGACCGAGAGTCTAATCAAAGCTGGTAGGATCCATGATGCTGGTTCCTCGTCTTCATTAAAGAAACCCTTCTCTGGGGCACCTCGCCGTAGAGAAGGAGAGACCAACGCTGTACAGCACAGAGGGGGTGTGTACAGAACAGATGCTAACAGAGATCAATATCGTCCAGTAGCTGCAGTGACCATTCCTGCACCTCAACCTCGTCAACAACAACAAAGGGTTCAACAACCGCAACAACAACAACAGCAACAACAGCAACGTCCTTATCAGCCAAGACAGAGGTTGCAGCCTGATAGAAGATTTGACCCGTTACCAATGTCTTACGCAGAATTGTTACCCGAACTACTCAGGTTGGGGATGATTGAGTTGCGTACAATGGCTCCGCCTACAGTATTGCCTCCTGGATACGACGCCAACGTCCGTTGTGACTTTCATTCTGGGGCACCAGGCCACCATACTGAGAAGTGTCGAGCTCTCCAGCACAAGGTTCAAGATTTGATCGATACCAAGGCGATCAACTTCGCTCCAGTGCCTAATGTCGTAAACAACCCTATGCCTCAGCATGGTGGGCATAGAGTGAACAATATTGAAGGGAAAGAAGCTGAAGATCTGGTTGTTAATGTTGATGATGTTCGGACTTCTCTGCTAGTTGTGAAGTGCCGTCTGCTGAAGGGGGGTGTCTACCCGGGCTGTGATGAAGATTGTTTGGGCTGTGCAGAATCTGAGAATGGTTGCGACCAATTAAGGGCCGGAATCCAGGGTATGATGGATGAAGGTTGTTTGCAATTCAGTAGGGCTGTAAAAGATCGTGGAACAGCGTCAACTATCACCATTTACTTTAAACCGTCTGAAGAACGTGGACCAAGGGTCGTCAGTGCACCTGCAGCAAATGGTACCCCAGTTACCATTCCCGTGCCTGTAACCATCAGTGTTCCAACTACTACCGCTGCATCTGGAAGAAGGGCTGTTGAGAATAGTAGAGCTGTGCCGTGGAAGTATGATAATGCTCATCGCAGTTACAGAAGGGCTGAAAGTCAAACAAGACCAGCGAGCCAAGCTCCAGTAACAATTGGTTTACCGAATAGAGTTCCTGCAACTGTTGGTCCGGCTGTGGATAATGTAGGGGGTCCAGGAGGTTTTACCAGAAGCGGTCGTCTGTTCGCACCGCAGCCTTTGAGGGACAATAACGCTGAAGCTCTCGCCAAAGCAAAGGGTAAGCAAGCTGTGGTTGAGGAAGAGCCTGTCCAGAAGGAAGCGCCCGAGGGGTCATTTGAGAAGGACGTGGAGGAGTTTATGAAGATAATCAAGAAGAGTGACTACAAGATTGTAGACCAGTTGAATCAAACTCCGTCCAAGATTTCTATACTTTCACTGTTGTTGTGCTCTGAGGCACACCGTAATGCCTTGCTGAAGATGTTGAATCTGGCTTACGTGCCTCAGGAGATCTCTGTCAATCAACTGGAGGGTGTGATGGCCAATGTGAGCACCCGGCATGGTGTAGGATTCACCAACCTGGACTTACCGCCTGAAGGGCGAAACCATAACAAAGCCTTGCACATCACCATGGAGTGCAAGGGGGCAGTGTTGTCTCACGTATTGGTAGACACCGGGTCGTCGTTGAACGTGTTGCCTAAGCAGATTCTGAGGAAGATTGATGCGGAAGGGTTTGTGCTTAATCCCAGTGACCTGATCGTTCGTGCTTTCGACGGATCCAAACGTTCTGTGTGTGGGGAAGTTACCTTGCCTGTGAAGATAGGTCCTGAGGTTTTTGATATCATCTTCTATGTTATGGACATCCAGCCTGCCTATAGTTGTTTGTTGGGGCGTCCATGGATTCATGCAGCAGGGGCAGTCTCGTCGACTCTCCATCAAAAGCTCAAGTATGTCTGGAACGGTCAGATCGTGACTGTGTGCGGTGAAGAAGAGATTCTGGTGAGTCATCTGTCCTCGTTCAAATATGTTGAGGTGGATGGCGAGATCCACGAAACCTTGTGCCAGGCATTTGAGACTGTGGCTCTTGAGAAAGTGGCGTACGCTGAGCAGAGGAAGCCGGGTGTTTCATCTACTTCTTACAAGCAGGCTAAGGAGGTTGTTGATTCTGGCAAAGCTGAAGGCTGGGGCAAGATGGTGGATTTGCCGGTTAAAGAAGACAAATTTGGTGTTGGTTATGAGCCTCTCCGAGCAGAGCAGAATAGTCAAGCGGGTCCGAGTACCTTTACCAGCGCTGGGCTGATGAATCATGGCGACGTCTCTGCAACCAGTAGTGAAGACTGTGACAGTGACTGTAATCTGGACAACTGGGTTCGCCCTTGTGCACCAGGGGGGTCTATCAACAACTGGACGGCTGAAGAAGTGGTTCAAGTTACTCTTCTGACAGAGTAATTTTCTGTTGTTTTTTCATTTTGCATGAAAATCCTACGTTCTGCCCAAGGCGTAGTGATTCATTTTGTAGGGCCTCATCATGTTTTAATGATTATCATTAATGAAGGACATTTTTTGAACAAATTTTGCGATCCCTGTTTTTCTATGTTTTCTGTTTTCACTTTTTTTTCAAAACAATAAAAATGGCAATGTTTTTTGTTGTTTTTGCGACTTTATTGAACTCTTTTTCTAAAACAAAGCATCAAACATGCAGAAGCGATCTTATGACATTCACTATGAACAGTTCTGTTATGGCTCAGTATGATTTCGACAATCCCATCTACCAAGCTGAAGAGGAGAGTGAGGAAGACTGTGAACTCCCTGCAGAATTGGCCAGATTACTGAAGCAGGAGGAAAGGGTCATCCAACCTCATCAGGAGGAGTTGGAAACTATTAATCTGGGTACTGAAGACGCCAAAAGAGAAATCAAGATTGGGGCTGCTTTAGAGGACTCTGTCAAGAGGAGGCTGATTGAGATGCTGAGAGAATATGTGGAAGTGTTCGCCTGGTCATATCAAGATATGCCTGGTTTAGATACAGACATTGTAATGCATCGATTACCTCTTAGGGAAGGATGTCCTTCGGTCAAGCAGAAGCTTCGTAGAACGAGTCCTGACATGGCAACTAAGATCAAGGAAGAGGTTCAGAAGCAGTGGGATGCGGGTTTTTTGGCTGTTACAAGTTATCCGCCGTGGGTGGCCAACATCGTTCCTGTGCCGAAGAAGGATGGTAAAGTCAGAATGTGTGTCGATTACCGGGATTTGAATAGAGCAAGTCCGAAAGATGATTTCCCATTACCTCACATTGATGTATTGGTTGATAATACGGCTCAATCGTCGGTATTCTCTTTCATGGATGGTTTTTCCGGATACAATCAGATCAAGATGGCGCCAGAGGACATGGAAAAGACAACATTCATTACACCTTGGGGCACGTTCTGCTATAAGGTGATGCCATTTGGGCTGAAGAATGCTGGTGCTACCTATCAGAGGGCAATGACGACTCTTTTTCACGACATGATGCACAAAGAGATTGAAGTGTACGTAGACGATATGATTGCAAAGTCGCAGACAGAAGAGGAGCACCTGGTTAATTTGCAGAAGCTGTTTGATCGGTTGAGAAAGTTCAAGCTGAGGTTGAATCCGAACAAGTGTACGTTTGGGGTGAGATCAGGGAAACTTCTAGGCTTCATTGTCAGTGAGAAAGGGATTGAGGTTGATCCAGCTAAAGTCAAAGCTATTCAGGAGATGCCTGAACCGAAAACGGAGAAGCAAGTCCGTGGGTTTTTAGGGAGGTTGAACTACATTGCAAGGTTCATATCTCATCTAACTGCTACATGTGAACCAATCTTCAAACTGCTTAGAAAGAATCAAGCGATCAAGTGGAACGATGACTGTCAGAAAGCTTTTGACAAAATCAAGGAGTACCTACAGAAACCTCCAATCCTTATACCTCCAGTTCCTGGGAGACCTCTGATAATGTACCTGTCAGTGACTGAGAACTCGATGGGGTGTGTATTGGGACAGCATGACGAGTCTGGTCGAAAAGAGCATGCCATATACTACCTTAGCAAAAAGTTTACCGACTGTGAAACAAGATATTCACTGCTCGAGAAAACTTGCTGTGCTTTGGCCTGGGCTGCTCGCCGACTAAGGCAGTATATGTTGAACCATACTACTCTGTTGATTTCTAAGATGGATCCAGTGAAATACATCTTTGAGAAGCCAGCTCTCACCGGACGTGTTGCCCGTTGGCAGATGATCTTAACAGAGTATGACATTCAGTACACGTCACAGAAGGCCATCAAGGGTAGTATTCTGTCAGATTACCTTGCCGAGCAACCGATTGAAGATTATCAGCCTATGATGTTTGAATTCCCTGATGAAGACATCATGTATCTCAAGATGAAAGATTGCGAAGAGCCTCTTGTCGAGGAAGGACCGGATCCGGATGACAAGTGGACACTGATGTTTGATGGGGCTGTGAATATGAATGGTAATGGTGTTGGGGCAGTGTTGATCAATCCCAAAGGTGCTCATATACCTTTCTCTGCCAGATTGACGTTTGACGTCACCAACAACGAAGCTGAGTATGAGGCTTGTATCATGGGGATAGAAGAAGCCATTGATCTGAGGATCAAGACCCTTGATATATATGGAGATTCCGCTCTAGTGGTCAATCAAGTCAATGGAGATTGGAATACGAATCAGCCGCATTTAATTCCGTATAGAGATTACACCAGAAGAATACTGACGTTCTTCAAGAAGGTGAAGTTGTATCACGTCCCCCGGGATGAGAATCAAATGGCTGATGCCTTGGCTACTTTGTCGTCCATGATCAAAGTTCATTGGTGGAATCATGTGCCACATGTTGCGGTAAATCGACTTGAGAGGCCTGCGTATGTGTTTGCAGCCGAGTCTGTTGTGATTGATGAGAAGCCGTGGTATCATGACATCAAGAATTTCCTCAAGACTCAGGAGTATCCTGAAGGTGCGTCGAAGAATGACAAGAAAACCCTGAGGAGGCTAGCTGGAAGCTTCTATTTGAATCAGGATGATGTGCTGTATAAGAGAAACTTTGACATGGTCTTGCTCAGATGCGTGGACAGACCCGAGGCAGACATATTAATGCAAGAAGTTCATGAAGGTTCCTTCGGTACTCATGCCGGTGGACATGCAATGGCTAAGAAATTGTTGAGAGCGGGTTATTACTGGATGACTATGGAATCCGATTGTTTCAAATATGCTCGGAAGTGCCATAAGTGTCAAATCTATGCTGATAAGGTGCATGTGCCACCAAGCCCTTTGAATATCATGAATTCGCCCTGGCCGTTTGCTATGTGGGGCATTGATATGATTGGGAAGATTGAGCCTACTGCTTCGAATGGACATCGCTTCATCCTGGTTGCGATTGATTACTTCACCAAATGGGTAGAAGCAGCTTCCTATGCCAACGTTACCAGACAAGTGGTTACCCGGTTCATCAAGAAAGAAATCATCTGTCGTTATGGAGTTCCTGAGAGAATCATCACTGACAATGGTTCGAATCTCAATAACAAGATGATGAAAGAGCTTTGTAAAGATTTCAAGATTGAACATCACAATTCTTCTCCTTACAGACCAAAGATGAATGGTGCTGTAGAAGCGGCAAACAAGAATATCAAGAAGATTGCGCAGAAGATGGTCGTTACGTACAAAGATTGGCATGAGATGCTGCCTTTCGCTTTGCATGGGTACCGTACCTCAGTACGTACGTCGACCGGGGCAACCCCTTACTCCCTTGTGTATGGTATGGAAGCTGTCCTACCTGTTGAAGTGGAGATTCCTTCTCTGAGAGTTTTATTGGATGTCAAGCTGGACGAAGCCGAGTGGATTCGAACAAGGTTTAACGAGTTGAGCCTTATCGAGGAGAGACGACTAGCAGCTGTATGCCATGGACAGTTGTATCAGCGAAGGATGAAGCGAGCCTTTGATCAGAAAGTGCGCCCTCGAAGCTATCAGATCGGTGATCTAGTTTTGAAGAGGATCCTCCCTCCCGGTACAGATAACAGGGGCAAGTGGACTCCTAATTATGAAGGTCCGTATGTTGTGAAGAAGGTCTTTTCCGGTGGAGCCTTGATGCTTACAACTATGGATGGTGAAGATTTTCCGTCTCCTGTCAACTCAGATGTAGTCAAAAAATACTTCGCATAAATCGACCCGCTGGACAAAGAGAAAAAAAAAGAGTCCAGGCAAAAAATGGGCATCCCGGCGAACCAAAAAACAGAAAGAAAAGGTTCGGGCAAAAATTAGGGATAAAAAATGAAAAGAATTTGTACACCCGGTAAGTCGAAAACCCGCAAGGGCGGCTTAGGCAAAAATGGGTATCCCGGTGGATCGAAAACCCGAAAGGGCGATCCAGGCAAAAGTTAGGGATTAAAGCGAAGACTACAGTCTGAGTTGTCTGTACTTCATCAAGCTTTGTCGTCTGCCGTCTCGAAAGATGTGATCTGTCCAGTCATTCTTCTCAGAAAGCAAGGAGTTGGGAGGAAAACTGATGATCTGTGAGTTATAACAGAATTGGGAAATAGTGGATGCCGTGTTCACGTTGCCATTAGGATAGGATTTTCCTTTTGTACGCAATTACCTCTTTCTAGGAATTGCTTCCTAATGTATTTGCCTCTTCAGGCACATTTTCAATCAATAAAAATCGTTATTCAGATAAATAAGCTCTTGTTTTTATTTTTACTGTTTTGTTTGCAAAATGTCCGAATTTTTGATAAGCATTGCATATAAAAAACATGAAGGCTACACAACAATGTGCAGAAAGATAAAACATTTGAAAATCATTTTGAATGTTGAGGACACTTGAGCGTATCTTGTCCATGTATCCCCCGGGGGCATTTTGTTGTGCTGTTTTTTCAGATCGGCATCTGCGAGGACGTTTCCTCAGCAGATATTTTCCCCAAGCAAGTTTGGAAGCTACCAGAGCTATGTTCCCCTGCAGAGACACCCGCGGATAGTGCCTTCTATTCCCCAACAGATCTAAGGATTGCCTATCCCCAGCAGGCCTGTATTTGCCGATTTCCTCCCCGAGTGAGGCAGGTTCACTGAAATTTATCTCCAACATTTATCCTACTTGTGGACTGAAGGATATCCCCGGCGGAGTTTATCTTTCCCCAGCAGCAGTGCTATTCTTCAACATGAGTGTGAAGTCGCTTTGCCATTCCCCAAGCAGAACCCCCCGCAGAGTATTTCCTCAGTCAGAGCTTCCCCACAGAGTTGGAGTACCTGATCTTTTGGCTCCCTAGCCAGGGTTCATTTGCATTTTGCATGTAGTGATCATTGCATCCTCAAAAATCGCGTAGCATTCCCATTCAACATGGAGCGTTACGCCATAGAAAAATTCAAACATATGCATTCATGTGTTAACTTCACCAGACCGTATCCTCGGCAGAGCCGGATCATTTCATTCAACATCAGCACAGCAAGACTGCTACAGTTGCCCTTGACGGCATTCAGGATTGTTTATTCCCCACAGAGGTTTATTTCCTCACCCGATGGTGACAGAGGTTTATTTCCTCACCCGATGGTGACAGAGGTTTATTTCCTCACCCGATGGTGACGGAAAGTGTGTTTCTCCCCAGTGAGACCCTCCAGCAAGTGATCAGCCTTGCCTCAGCATATCCCAGATATTGTTCTTGTGATACCAGTAAGTGTCATGCTAGCACCCGCGTGTGTTTCCTTGTTTGGTGTCGGTAAACGCCATTGTTTCGGTGTCTGTAAACATCGGTTTTCTTCCCAGTCATCTGTAAATGTCTGGTCATCACTTTTGGTGTCGGTAAACACCATTGTTTCGGTGCCTGTAAACATCGAGTATTCTCTCCAGTCATCAGTAAATGTCTGGCCATCTTTTTTGGTGTCTGTAAACACCATTGCTTCGGTGTCTGTAAACATCGAGTCTCATCCCAGTCATCGGTAAATGTCTGGTCATTTCTTTTGATGTCGGTAAACATCATCTTTCGATGTCGGTAAACGTCGAGTCTCATCCCAGTCATCGGTAAATGTCTGGTCAATAAAATCAAAATCCCCAGAAGTCGTCGGTAAACGTTTTGTCTGGTATCACCACAAAGATTTTGTTCCTCCCCAAGTGGAGACGCCATCGGTAAATGGCCCTAGTTTTCTTCGATATCGGTAAATATCGAATTCCCAGTTGCAGCAGCCATCGGTAAATGGTCTTGCTAAGTTTGACATCGGTAAATGTCAGAATTCTTTGAAGCCACCATCGGTAAATGGTCTTGCTTCCTTTCTACATCAAAATCTGTTTCCCAGCAGCCATCGGTAAATGGTCGTGCTGAAGTTGATATCGGTAAATATCAAAGTTCCCAATTTTAACCATCAGTAAATGGTTTTGCTTTTCAGAAGTTTGTTTTCCCAGCCGCCATCGGTAAATGGTTGTGCTAAAGTTGATATCGGTAAATATCAAGGTTCCAGTTCTTCAACCATCGGTAAATGGTTTTGCTTTTCTGAAGCTGTCAATTGCAGTTTGTCATCGGTAAATGACGTGGTTCTTCTTGTATCATATCCAGTTTGTGCAAATTCTACGGTCCTTTGGTATTCAATCCCTGTTTACCCTGAAAGTCTGACAGCCGTTGCTATCATCCGTTCGGGTTCCCAGCTGATTGAATAGGGGCAGCTGTAGCACCTCAAATTTGCACCTATCATTATGCATACATTTTCATATTAGGTCATAGCATATCATGATCCATTGCATAGCATTTGCATTGTCCCTCAGTTGCCTCAAGAGCAGGCGATCAAGAATTAGGTCAAACTAATCTCCTGATCAGTCAACCAAGCAAGCAAAGGAATTTCTCATTGAATCAAGGCCTTGAGGTTTGTCCAACAAGTTCCCATGGCTTGGAGGTCTATTTGAAGTGTTCAAGTCAAGGGTTGAAGGCTCAGAGGTCAGCAGTTCATACACAGACAGTCAAAAGTCAAAGAAAGTCAACTGTCAGTCAAGGCAGTGGATGGTGGTCATTCTTGTGGAATTTGGGCACCATGATCAATAATCAAGAGTCCATACAACTTGGGACATCATTTGAAGTCAAGGTCTCAAGGAATTAGGGTTTGGAAGTCATCAGTCAATGCACAATTAGTCAGAAACCCTAAAAGTCAACTGTTGGTCAACTGTCCATTTAATCAGTGATTTGATGATTGGATTTGGTTTGTGAGAGTTCATTCATGTCCAAATAGTCATCATGTATCATGCCAAACACCATCATGGAAGAATTTGAAGCCAGATCAAAAAATTCCCAAAATGGAAACTGGGCCTGTAACTGAAACCTGCCATAAATGGAAAGTCTTGATCCTCAAACTTACATTTTGATACAAGCCTCAAATAAATTTTTGCCCAACATGAAAGTTGAAGATCTTGTTCTCCCATTTCCAAAAAGTCCTAGAACTCTCAATTCCCATGTGTGGTTGGCAAGTTATGATCGAATCGATTTCAGAAAATCTTGAACTTCAAAGGGCCATATCTCTCAAACCGTTTGGCCAATTTTGGTGGGGTTTTTTCCTACAAGTCACATTTGATCCCCTCTTTCCAAAAATATAAATTTCATGAGCCAAAACTTCACCAATCAAAATGGCATTTTTTGACTAGTTCCATTTAAATTCAAGTTTGACTCAAGTTTGACTTTTTGAATTAAAAGTTTTCAGCACATTTGGCCAATTAGGAAGTGTTTGGAATGTCATTTGAAATGTGTTTGCAAGCCCATTCCCATGAAGTACACAGCCCATGCTAGCTTGCTTGAACATTGGAAGAAAAGTACACTTTCACCATATCTCTCCACAAATCCATGGACCATACCTTGTACATCAAAAACAGAAGATTTTTACATGATTTTCTGTCCTTGTGAACCAGAATTAGAGCCTCTAACAGAGCAAAAAACCAGTGTGCTCTCACTCTAAAAAAAAAAACACCTCATTCTTGCATTTTCCAATTTTCTGTCCAAGAACTCAAAGAGAACAAAGCCTTGCATTGTTATTTTGACTATCCATTCATCATTTGAAAACCACTAATAGCAGCCACACTTTGGATAGCAAAAAAACCATTGTTCTCTCATTCTCTCAAAAATCACACTCTTAGCATTTTTCCAAAACAGTCAAAGAACTCCAAAGAACAAAACTTGGCCTTGCATAAAACATCATCAAAACAACATATGGAGCTCATTCAAACATGGTTTCTTCAACTGTAAAGCTTCATTCCCGACTGTTTTCTACATGAACTCAACAATGGCAGTCCGAGTTCTAGACCTTTTCGAGTCGTTTCAAGCCAAACTCTTTCATTCATTCATCATTGGAAGGCTTATGGAGCATCTGTTTTAGGCCAACAACATCAAACAACAACTGTACCACAACTGTCCATCAAATTTGGTAAAAATTCGATCTCCCTATTTTGTGAAATAAATACATGCTTTAAAAAGGTCTCTTAATGCTGAGTTCAAAGAGCTTTAGATCACTAAAAATGGTTTGGTATTTTGCAAGTTATGTTGAGTTGAAGTTTCACATCCAAACTTGTTTTTGATTATTTCTCTTTGTTTAACTTGATTTGATGAAAAATGGATGATATGATGTTGATGAGCAAGGCAAGAGGAACGCATTGATATGTTGTTTGTTGAATTTGGTTAACAAAAAAATCTTGCTGGAAATTTTTGTTGAATGCACATTGTTACTGTAAGTAGTCTTTTTCTGCTGCCACATGATACTGGGCGTCGACGCATGCAGTCGGCGCGTGCCCCACGGGTCAGCGTGCGCTGACCCTATGGTCGACCGTTCGCACTCCACGAGTCAGCGTGCGCTGACCCTATGGTCGACCGTTCGCACTCCACGAGTCAGCGTGCGCTGACCCTACGGTCGACCGTTCGCGCGCAGAGTAAAAGGCCTGGAGCGAGGGGGATTCGAACCCCAGACCTTTGCTTCAAATACCAAGTGTTTTACCACTGGGGCGCGATGCCAATTCAAATATTAAATGCCTTCTAAAATATATATTTAAAAAGGAGCGCTGCTACTGGGCGCGTTGACCGGGGCGTTGACCCCCCCCCATTGTTTCTTTATTTATTCCATTAATCCATTTAATTTTCAATTTTTATTTCATTTAATCACTCAAACTTACAAAAATCATAACTTGTTCATTTTTAATCCAAATTTAATGGGATTTTTTGTGTTGTGTCCATCTTGATCTCTAGTTTTTTGTCATATATTTTCCAGAATTTTTTCATGGTCGAATTTTAAATGGTGCTAGGGTTTGTGACATGTGACCAAATATTATACACTTTGCCAAAACATTTGTGAAATGATGAGAATGTATCCAATGGCTCCCAAATTTTTTTGTGCTTAAACTAGACACATTCACGATGATTTTGGTATAAAGTTTGTGAATTTATCATTTGTGGTTTGTGAGATATGATTTTTTGAATTAGGGTGTGACAATTTGTGTCACACCATTGATGTCCAACTTCATGATTTTCATTGACATGCTTCCTTACATCCAAATGACCCCAAATTTTGCATGAACCTACTCTTGTATGTCTAGATTACATGTGAATTTTCTTGGAATTATTTGTGGCATTTCCTAATTGTTTGAGATTTTCTCCCCTGCTTAGTCAAAATGTTGACCTTGTATGACACATGTTCTCATTTCATTTGTGAAATTCTCATACTTTATTAGATGGACATGAAATTTTGCATGAGATAACTAGACATCCTCATCTTTGCCATGGTTTTGATCCCATTCATTTATCATACACCATTTCTGACTTATGATTTTTCTAAGTTGATACTTGTTTGGTTGACCTCTTTAGGCATGTTCAAAATTGCTTTGACTTTCTGATTTTCATTGACTGCCTTCCACTTGTCCAAATGGGATAAAATTTGACATGCTTACCATGCTATGTGTTAGGATTGATCATGATTTATTTGGTGATTTTTGGAAAATGTTTAGATTGCTTTTTATGCAAGTCTTGCTGTAGACTTCTATGAGCTCCTGTTTGCCATGTTTTGACCTAAATGGTTCATGAAATGATGATAGTGATTGATATGAATGTGAACCCAATTGGTTTTGTTTCCTAATTGTTTGAACATGATTTTGGATACTTAACCCTTGCTGTTTTGACTTTCTCATTCACTTTTGACCCTAGGCTTGCCCTAGTGGTCCTGTTACTCACCTTTGAGTTTGTGATTTCAGGTTGACCATCAAATGGCCATTGTGACCAATTCTTTTTGATTGAGCTTGCTCAAATATCATTGTCTAACTTGTTTGTTTTGTAGGTGGCCTGGCTCACATGCCATAAGCCTTGTGCCTTGCACATCCATGTGCCTCTAATGGACAGTTGTTGTCTGTTTCTGTTTGTTTTGTTTGAAGTTGCATACTAACATCTGCTTGACCGTTTCAGGTGCTTTAGTTGCTTAGTTCTTTGTGAACTTTTTGCTTTGCTTTGCTTCTATAAGCAATTTGCATTGAGGTATGTCTCTTTTACTTCATGTAGTCTGGAAGACCTGGCCTGTTACTTGGCCAGGCAACTGTCTGAAGCCCTCCTTAAGAGGCAATGTTTGTGGATGTTTACTTTTGTCCTTGCATGGAGTCAAAGACCTCCTAAGTGAAGAGGCAATTGGTGAAAGGTAGGGATATGCAATCTATCCCCCACTATTCAGTGTGTCATCTGCTTTGCTCACACCACTGTGTTGATGCATTTCAGATAAGAACCCAAGATCTTGTGCAATCGCACAGTTGAGTCAGTCTTAAATGTGTAGAAGGGTTCCCACTTTCTGAACCCACACATTCTTGTCTTGAGCTCTCCCTGGCCAGGGATAAGAGCTGTGAGGTCTCATCCTCACTTCATCCTTTCATCTGCTTCACCTTAGCCCCTCGATGGCAAGGTTAAGAGCACCTTTTACCCTATTCCAGTTGGCCCTAGTGCCCAACCTTTTGCTTGAGCCTCTTGTATGCGTATAGAGTGTGCTTCTTGTGATTGTGTTTGCCTGTTTGCTTTGTCTCTTTAGGCGTAGCTTAGACTTGCCCTTGTGCAAGATAGGTTGTGCTTGACTTGCCCTTGTGCAAAGTCAAGTCTGTGTGGCTTGCTTCTTGTGTGAGCCATGTTTAGAGTTGTTTGGCCGAACTACGGCAACTCTGATTCTCATGTTCAGATGAGATACGTAGGCACGAGATGCGATGTCTTGTCGAGTTTGACTAACCACTAACACTAACTCTTTTCTCTCACCCCTGTGTGATTGAGATCTCTCCTTTCTCTCGCCCTCGTTGCGATTGAGACCTCCCCTTTCTCTTGCCCTTGTTGCAATCGAGACCCTTGCTTCCTGTGCAAGTTTGGTTTTTGTTTGGCTTGCTTCCTGTGCAAGCCGTGTCTAGGATAGGTTGGCCCTTGTGCCATTTAGCTAGAAACCTCAACTTAGGGTTGACTTTGCATGATAACATCTAGGCTCGAGTCGTAGTCTCCCTAGTTGTGTCTCCCTCTGTTGTCTGGTTAGGCTAGAACCTTTATCCCTGCGTAGGGGAACTACATCGCCCTGATCTTCATACCAGATGAAGTATGTAGGCAGGAGATTGAGCTGATCTCTCCGGGCGCCTTTTCTTTCTTTTGTGTGTGTTGTCTGACCTTTGCTAGGCTCGAGTCTGTGACTCCTTAGCATTTGTTGTCTGTCTGTTTAAGTGTGTGCTTGACAGTTATAGGCTGAGTCCCCGACTCCCTATCAACCTGTTGTGTTGTTGTGTGCTTGGAAGCTGATGTAAGTCCATCGAGTGGCATTTGGGTTCCAGTGTGGGTTTGTTGGTTCGGATGCCGATGTAAATCCAGTGATTGGCATTCGGGCTCCACGTTTGCCTTCGCCTGTGTTTGTTTGTGCGCGTGTCAGCCGAGCTACGAATGCTCTGATTCTTCTCTCGTCCGAGAAGATACGTATGCATAGGATGCGACATCCTAGCGAGCATGTGTCGTTTCCCCAGTCCGAACTACTTCGACTCTGATGTCTATGCCTGATAGACTAAGTAGGCCCAGGATGCGACATCCTGCCGAGTTCAGTTTCAGTCAGTCTCTTTCGTTTCTTTCAGCCAGTGTGTGTGAGTATTTGAGCAGTGTTTAGCAACCAATTTATCCTTCCTCTTGTGCGTGGATCCCGTCGAGTACGACGGATGCGTAGGGGTGCTAATACCTTCCCTTCGCATAACCGACTCCCGAACCCATCCTCTTTGGTCGCGAGACCATGTCTTTTCCCAGGTTTACTCTGAGCGTTTCCTTTCCCTCTTTTGGGATAAATAACGCACGGTGGCGGCTCTGTTGTTCTTGTTTTCCCGCCGGTTTTTCGCGCGATGCGACATGTGGGGAGTAGCACTGCTGGGGATACCCACTCAACTAGGGAGTCATCTGTTGGGAAAACACAAACCTTTCAACCATGCTGGGGAACCCAATTCTGAAATCGACCCAATGTCGCGATGCTAAACACTTCCGACAAACCCATTCTCGGATGGTAACCACGGCTTAGGGCTAGTTTATGCTTGCAATGCTGATGCATGAGTTTTTTCAGCGCAATGCTCCATAATCATGGAAATGCTACGCATTTAATGATGCAATATGCTATGCTTATCTAAATGATGAATGCATAAAAACATGTCCCCTCCGGGGACAACACTGGGGAGCTCGAGGTGTTGCTGAGGAACTGGATACCACTCCAATTCCCTCCCTGCTGGGGAATAGCAATGCTGCTGGGGAAAGGATGACCCTGGCTAGGGATGACCTCCACTGAACCCGATCCACCTGGGGACTCCGCTGGGAGAAGCAATCAATGCTCACCTCCACTGGGGATAACTACCAACCAGGATTAACTCTACCGGGGATAATTTTCACCGAACCTGATCCGCACTGGGATTTCGCTAGGGAAAACCATCAACACAAACTTCCGCTGGGAAGACTACCCACTTTAGACGTGCTGGGGAAAACATTCCCAACCCTGCTGGGGAAAGGCATTCATAACCCTGCTGGGGGATTGTAGCACTTCAAACATGGCTGCCAAGAAACAAGCTACCCACAGACACCTCCGCTGGGGAAATAGCAACCTTCAGACTCAGTGGGGACTAACGATCTTCAGACCTGCTGGGGAAATAACACTCCCAAACCCACTGGGGAGATACGACCTATTTGACACGGAACACCCGTCGATTCGTCAAACACTGGCATTCATCATCCAACCACAGTGTCAACTTTCCACTTTTGAGGACTCCCAGACTCATCCGGTCTTTTCTGATTCATCACCTAGTATTCTCGTCTTTTCTTTGCTTCGAGACAATTGATCTCCTCAGATCCGGGCTAACTCTCTAATCTTCAGACTTTGAAGAGTCTTCTTGATTACCCTCTAGGATCGTCGTCGCAATTCTTTCACCGTCTTTTCACCGTTCTTCTATCCCTTGCCCCTGATTGGACTCTGCGGGGATCTCTTTTTTCAAAGGGCTTCAGATCACAACCGTCTTTTCACCGTTCTTCTATCCCTTGCCCCTGATTGGACTCTGCGGGGATCTCTTTTTTCAAAGGGCTTCAGATCACAACCTGCGAGTGAGTGAAAATATCTAACAGCACCTGCAAAAGAGATCGTTAGATAAAAACGTGCCCCGGGCGTGCCAAAATTTCAACACTTAGGTCACTCAAACTTCCGAATAAGATTTCACGCTTTCAATCTTATAAGCATGCATCGGAAGGGACCTCTATGTTTCAAAATGCAAAGATTCTTTATCAAAATAAATGGATGTTTTTGCAATCAAAGCGGTAATGAAAACAAAACAAAATTATTTGACCGAACATGCATTTTATTGACTGAACAAAAGGTGGCTCAGAACCGAGCAACACAGGAAGCAATCCCTGAAAAGAGGTGATTGCGCACAAAAGGAAAAATCTATCCTAATGGCAATGTGAAACCGTGATCTCATCGAGTTCCAACTCAGTTACACCCCATATGTCCTCAAGACTTTTCGCACTTTCTGTCTTCTGAACAAGACGCTTCCGATCGATCTCTGTCGGGGATTATCCATGATGTCTTAACCAAAGTACAAACGATCATGCTGGACGCAGTTGTTCGTTTCAATCCCTCTTTTGCCTGGACCGCCCTTTTGGGTCTTCAGTCCACCGGGATACCCTTTTTTGCCCAAGTCGCCCTTGTGGGGTTTTCGACTTGCCGGGTGTACAGTTTTTCTTTTTTCTTCTTAACCCTAATTTTTGCCCGAACCTTTTCTTTTTTCTTGGTTCGCCGGGATGCCCATTTTTGCCTGGACTCTTTTATTCTTTTTGTCCAGCGGGTCAATTTTACGAAGTATCTTTTAACTGTGTCCGCATTCATAGGGGATGGAAAATCCTCGTCATCCGTGGTCCTCAACAACAAGGCTCTACCAGAGGAAACCTTCTTGACCACGAATGGACATTCATAACTGTGTATCCACTTGCCCCTGCGTTCGTTGAGGAGGAAGGATCCTTTTCAACACCACGTCTCCCACATGATACGCACGAAGTTGCACTTTTCAGCCACAAGCACGTTTCATTCACTGGGTACAACTGCCCATGACAAATAACTGCCAGCCTTTTTTCCTTAATTGGGCTCCCTTCATACCGAGTCCTTATCCACTCAGCCTCTTTCAATATCACGTCCCTCAAGACTCTCCACAATGGGATCTAGACCTCAGCATGTAACACCACTTCTATCCCATACACGAGCGAGGAAGGCGTTGCCCTAGTAGACGTATGCACCGAAGGTCGATACCCAGGATACAGGCTTCGTACTCAGCCACCATCGTTGGTGCATTCAACTGTTATCCGGTCAACAAAAGGAATGTGGGATCCCTTTGGCGTAACCAAAGCAACACCAACTCTGTTTCTATTCACGTCGACAGCCCCATCAGACATCAGAATCCGTTCGGATTCAAGGTCAGGCCCCTCCTCCAGGATCGGTTCCTCACAATCTTTCGATTTGAGAACCTCGATGTCCTCATCAGGGAATTCAGACTTCCTCGATTGATAATCATCAATGGGCTGCTGGGCGAGGTAATCATATAGTACACTCCCCTTTTATTGCTTTCTGAGAGGTATACTGAATATCGTATTCAATTAAAATCATTTGCCATCTCGCAACCCGTCCGATCAATGCTGGCTTCTCAAAATCTACTTGATCGGACCCATCTTGGAAATCCACAAAGTGGTATGAACCAGCATACACTATCTCGGTCGGCGAGCAGCCTATGCCAAAGTACAACAAGTTTTCTCGAGCAGTGAATATTTTGTTTCACAGTCGGTAAACTTTTTGCTAAGGTAAATTGCATGCTCTTTTCGACCAGACTCATCATGCTGCCCCAGTACACACCCCATAGACCCCTCGAGGGCCGTCAAGTACAGAATTAATGGTCGTCCCTCCACAGGTCCGATTCCTGCCAATATTCTTTTACTTTTTTACATGCCACTTGGCAATCATCATTCCACCTGACCGTTTGACCCCCTTTTTTTTTCAACAACTTGGATGGGTTCACACGTGGCCGTTAGATGAGATGTGAACCATGAAATGTAGTTCAATCTTCCCTAAAAGACCACGAACCTCTTTTTCTGTTTTCGGTTCAGGCATTTCTTGTATTGCTTTTTTCTTTTTTTCTTTTTTCCTTCTCTTTTTCTTCTCTCTTTTTTTTAGCAGGATCGGCCTCGATTCCTCTTATCCGCTCATAATAAGCCTCAGCAGTTTACCGGACAGCACTCCACAAGTGCACTGATTCGGACTCAACCTCCGTCTGAGTTGTCTCAACCGGTCAAACAATTTGCCCCGGTCTACCGGATGCCGCTCTCCTGTTTGGGACTTCGCCATCATGTCATCAACATAGCATTCGATTCCACGATGAATCATATCATGAAACAAAGTCACCATGGCTCTTTGATACATGGTACCGGCATTCTTGAGATTGAATGGCATCACCTTATAACGAAAAGGTGCCCCATGGTGTGATGAACATTGTTTTCTCCATATCATCTGGCGATAATCTAATCTGGTCATAGCCAACAAACCATCCATGAAGGAAAACACCGAGAACTGAGCAGTATTATCAACCAATACATCAATGTGAAGTACCGGGAATTTATCTTTCAGACTAGCTCTATTCACACCTCGGTAGTCCACACACATTCTCACCTTCTCATCCTTTTCCGGCACCGGCTTCTGCTTCACTGGAGGACAGTTTTCTCTCAATGGTAGCTTGTGCTCAACGACATCGGTATCCAACCCTGGCATATCCTGATACGACCAGGCGAAGGTATCAACATGCTCTTTTAACTGTGCTACCATTCTGCTCTTGACATTTGCCTCGGAAGCGGCCCCAACTTTCACTTTTTTGACCTCCTCGGTGCCTGGATTAACAATCTCAACTCGCTCCTCGTGCGGTTGAATCACCTTCTCCTTTTGTCTTAACAACCTGGCTAATCTTCCAACAGATCACAATCTTCTTCGCCTTCTTCTTTGGCATGATAGATCGGATTGTCGAAGTCATACAGAGGTGTAACCGAATTGTTATCAATGAGATCAGGAGGATAGTCACTTTTGAGGTCGGAACAAGATGAATCAAAAGGAAATAAAATGAAAACAAGCATTGCCATTTTTATTATTATTATTTTTTTTTGCAAAAATAAATGAAAAACAGGGAACACCGCTTTTCATCACAAAAACATCCATTTATTAATGATGCAAAATGTTGCAAAATGAAACACATGAGGTGGCCCTTACAATGGACCATTACGTTTCGGGCAAAACGTATGGCTTTCATGCAAACAGAATTCAAAAACAGAAATACTACTCTTCATGATGAGGGACGGTGATGATATTTGAGGCCTTCCAATTCCCTGGTACGCACGATTTTATCCACGACTCAAGCTCGCGGTCACGGTCAATCTCTTCACCCACCGTACAAGCGTGACCTGGGTCCAGCATTCCGGCACTGACGAATGTGAACGGTTGACGACGTCCTCTGTTTTATCTAGACGAATCTTGATCTGGCTGATAGCCAACCCCGAACATATCTGCTTTCACCATAATGTCTATGATCTTTCCCCAGCCTAGGGCTTCTCCATTCTTCACCACTTCCATGGCCTGTTTGTAAGAAGAAATGGACAACTTCTTCTCTTTCTCAGCACATATGGTCTTCTCCACCTTACCGGTTTCAACTGCCTGACTCGGTGTTTCAAAATTTTCACCATCCATTTCCACATCCGTCATCCTCTGAATCGTTTCCCTCACCATTGCACACTCATTTGTAACGACAGCCGCACAACAATTGTCACCAGCAGGGAAAGCTCCACTCTTCATCAGATGCCTCTGGACTGCAGACATGGGAGTTTTTAACTGATCCCATTCGTTTCCTCCATTTTTCTCTTCTCCTTTGACATCACACTCACCCCCACAGGACCATGCATCGGTACGGGGTTAGTATTAACATTCAATGTCGGTGCCAAACTGATGGCCTTAGAATCCATCATATCTTGGACGGCATGCTTAAAAGCTCTACAACCCTCAATGTTGTGTCCGGGTGCCCCAGAATGGAACTCGCACCTGGCGTTCTCATCGTAGTTTGCAGGCCTCCGATGCAGTTCTACAGGAACCAATATCCTCGGCCGAACTAACCCAAGATCCCTCAACCTCTTGAATAGAAGGGTATAAGTCACGGGTGGCTTATCCAACTGACGATCCATCGTCCCCTTCTTCACTTGGCCCTTAGCTTTCTTTGCTTTCTGCTGAGGTGGCGGTTGTTGCTGTTGTGCAGGTGGATTACCAACAGGAGTGATTACAGTGGCATCATAAGGGTGGTAACGATCCTTACCGTGTCCCTTTTTGGCATGCACACCACTTGGTTCAACCTCCTTCTCGGGCTGACCATTGCCAGAGGGCTTCTTTACTCCAGACGACGGAGCCTTTCCCTGAACTTTCTCCTTTATCATCCAGTTTTCAATTCTATCCAATCTCTCAGCAACTACTTTCTGCCCCAAGGCGAGCCCTTGCACGACTTTGAACAACTCTCTCATCATCTCTTTCAATTCGAGAATGTCGGCGTTGGATGGATCCATCAGCTTGGATTTGTTGATTTTGGCAGGATATCTGAACGGAAGAGCTATGTGCACCGGTTAGATACTGACATCTACAAAACAGAAAACAGGTTAATATGACTCACACATGCAATTTCTATCCGTACTAGGAATATTCTGTCCTTTGATTGTGGCTTCATCGAGACGGATAATATTTTAACAATAACATTCTGTAACATTCTGACATCAGGATGTCTCTCAACCAGAATCTCAATCAAAAATGGACCCTGAGTACGGATAGACATGGGTTAAATGCAGATGAATGCGAAATGGGAATGATGCAAAATGCATGCAGACAGGTCACTGTGCCATCTTCCAAGTCATCTGAGGATCAACTGTACTGGACCGGTCTCTGAACTGATTACAATCATCTGAGGGCCCGAGTAACCATAAATCCAACTTGGGGAGTTCCGAAATAAACGGAACCGGGGGATATATCACTATCATCACAAGAAATCCACTGAACGGATGACACCCAGATCCTCTGAACAAGTATCCTCAAATTCAACCCGGGGATCCGAAATAAACGGAACCCGCTGATAGATACCACGGACGGAACTCCGGCGTGTCAGAGATAGATGCCCATGAGTCCAACTGAACCATAGTCACCATTAGTACCTGCAAATGATCCAATCCCTCCCCACTCACGGGTGTCATCTAGGCCAAGGTAAGGATAAGAGAAACGCAGGATAAACAACCCTTTCAAGAATATTATCATATACACACCAGATGTATGCAACGATAATACCCCATCAGGATCTGAACTGCTCGTGATACCATGTTCCGCTAAGTGGCGCTATACCACCCGCTTCCCATGAATCACTCTATTCCTAGGTGTCCTAAAGTTCACTCATAGCCTGGGTATTGGGCCTTTTACCTCTTGTAACTCCCACCCGACAGCGAAACAGATACACAGCCAGCACAATAACAATATGCATGCAAACATATATGCAAATATACAATTACAACATGATAATAATAAATGCAATAAATAAAGCAGTAAAAGCAACCAACACTATCCTAAAGAGCGCTAGGATTGACTCGCGTAGGGAAGATGGACCAGCAAGAGGTCAACTTCTCTGTTAATCCCCAACAGAGTCGCCAGCTATCGCATTACGCGAAAAACCGGTGGGAAAAAGACACAGAGCCGCCACCGTGCGTTATTTATCCCAAAAGGAGGGAAAGGAAACGCTCGAAGTAAACCTGGAAAGGAATGGTCTCGCGACCAGAGATTGCAAGGATCGGGAGTCGGTTATGCGAAGGGAAGGTATTAGCACCCCTACCCATCCGTCGTACTCGATAAGATCCACGCTCAAAAGAATAGAAGAAAGGTTGCTAAATAACTGCTCAAAACTGCACCCACACTAGAGTGAAACACAGGAAAGACGGAAGAAGCGGACTCGGCAGGATCTCGCATCCTAGGCCTACGTAGACTGTCAGACACAGACATCAGAGTCGATGTAGTTCGGGGATATGGGAAACGTGCTCGCTAGGATGTCGCATCCTACGCATACGTATCTTCTCTGACCAGAGAAAGAATCAGAGCACTCGTAGCTCGGCTAACGCACGCCAAACAGAACACAAACAGGAAACCGACTGCCAATCGCTGGACTTCTGTCAGACTCCAAACAAACCAACACACACAGGAAATCGACTGCCAATCGCTGGACTTATGTCAGACTCCAAACACACAAAAGGGTTGACAAAGAAAAAGGGCGCCCGGAGAGATCTGCTCATCTCCTGCCTACGTACCTCATCTGGTATGAGGATCGGGGCGACGTAGTTCCCCTTAACAGGGAAAGAACTTCTATCCTAACCAGAGACAAGGGAGATAACAAGCTACTAGGGAGACTACGACTCGAGCCTAGAAGTTGTCATGCATACGATCCCTATGTTGAGGTCTCTAATCCTAACTCGCACAGGAAGCAAGCTAGCCTAAACATCAATCAAGTAAGCAAACACAAGCACAAGAGAGAAAGCACACACACTATATGCAAACAGATGGCTCATACAAGGCTGGGCTTTAGTCAAGGGGTCAAATCAACCTCGACAAACAAGCCAACTGGAAAGGGGTGTTTTGAGCTCTTAACCCTAACATTGAGAGTTAGGGTGAAGCAGATGAAATGGGAAATGAGGATCAGACCTCATAGCTCTTATCCCTGGCCTGGGAGAGCTTGAAACGATGAAAGTGTGGGAGTCCAGAATGAGGAACTCTACTCCACATGACTGACTCTATAAACAATGATCTTGGGTGTTTATTCAAATGCATCAGCACGTAGTGCGAGCAAGATGAATGACTCAACTGAATAGCAGGGGATGGATTGCACATCCCTTCTATCTGCCAATGCCTCTTCACTTAGGAGGTCTTTGAATGTACAAGGCACAAAGATAAACAAGCACAAACATTGCCTCTTAAGGAGGGCTTCAAACAGGTGCCTGCCAAAGTAACATGACAGGTCTTCCAGACTACATGAAGTCAGGGGTCATTACCTAGGTGGTATGCCAACCACAAACAAAGCAAAGTTCAAATAATGAACTTAAAGCAGCTAATGTACCTGTGTAAACAACCAATCAATCAGTATGGTATTCAGACAAACTATTAACAGACAAACAGACAATGGTCCCCAATATATACAACAAGCAAGCTTTATGTGCAAGCATTCAAATTGTTCCATTATCTCAAATGGCCTACAAACAGCAAGGGTTAGTGGACAAAGTAAATAACAACACTCAAATGATGAGGCAACAATCAACCATGGAGATTGGATGCTTGGTCCTGAAATACACAGTTCAAATGTGAGTACAAACCACTAGCACTAAGGCTAGGGTCAAAGGTAAGGCAAAAAGTCAAAATAGCAACCAATATTTCACAAGAAGCAACTTCAAACAAGTGAGAACATAACCTAAAAAGGTCCAAGTCAAAAGCATTGAGCAAAGCCATGATTCACTCAAGAGAAAGGAAGACAAGCAAAAGGTGCATACAATTGGTCAACCAGAACCAAAATTCCATATTAAATCAAAAATGACTCAAACAATTCTGGAAATTTTCATGAGCATACAACATGTCCAACATAATCATCATGTCAAAAATGATAAACAGAGGAGCTCAATTGGCTAGGCAATGAAAATGGAGAAGATCAATATCAAATTGTGTGACACACATTGTCACACCATATTAGCATGTGCCTAAAATAGAAATGATAAAGGCTAAAAATGCACAACCAAGCCTCAAAAATCACACAACATGTGGAGAATCATCATGCAAAATTTCATGTCAATTGGATCATTATTGAGCATTTCACAATAGTTTGAATGAGGCATGGTCCAAATGCATACATGTTCAATCAATCCAACACAATTTATTTTCCAGAAATGATAAGATCCTAAAATCCACACCAAAAAATAAAGGACAATCATATGAACATTTAGCAAAAAGAATGGATTTATTTGGATCATTTTTCAATTAGATATGAATTTTTGAAGTTAGCCTAAAAATTTGAATTAAAATGAACAATATATATGGAATTATGGAGGGAAAGATAATTGATGCATTAATTTGAATATATGTCTTCAGCAAGAATCGAAGCATGTCCAGCGCCAGGTTCAATACGCGGTCGTTTCACTTGGCCAGGGAAAATGAAAACAAAATTCCAAAACGCTGGAGCGGGGATTCGAAGGGAGGGCCTGGATACACGAAACGGCGTCGTTTCAGCGTGCGCCCTAGGGTTTTGCAGAAGCGTTGGAGCACTGTTCCTGGACGGCCAACAGCGGTGGAAACAACCGTCTCCTTTGTGGTGACGGTGGCGGTGAACAGTGCCGCTCACGAAATTTTTCCAGAATTTACGAAATGATATACCATTGGACTCGTCTTGATGAGTAGAACATGGATCCATCATTATTTTCATCTAAAACACCATGAACAGAGAGAATCGAAGGAAAACTTTTTTGACATTCAAACTTTAATCTCATATAACTCACTTAATTCTTATCCGTTTTTCAAGTTCTTTATATCAGTGTAATCAGGAGAACAAGCACTACAAGACTAGGGCTATAAAAACAAGAATTATGACGCGCAAAATTCTGACCTTCTTGAAGCTTCAACAATGGCAGTGGCAGATTCAAGTGTCCAGCAGCATCCAAATCCTTTCTATCAACCTTGTAATGACTTCTGAAGTTTAAATTGAAGCTTGGAATGGCTTGGATCTAGCTTAGATTTGAATCTCCATTATCATGTTCTTGATCTTCAAGTGCTCAATTCTTCACCAAATTTTGCAATCAATGGCTTGATCTATACTGAATAATGATCCAAGAACACAAATATGCAATAAAAACCAAGTGTTCTTTGAAGAATTTTTGAATTTGGAAGAAGAGAAATTTTGGAGGGAAATTTTGGATCTAGATCTAGAATTGTGAATTATGAAAATTCTGTTATGATTAGCTATTTATATGACATGTTAATCCATTTCCTAATCATGCTTAGGCTTGGCTAATTAAATTTTAATGAGAAAAGAGGTGTTATGCAAAATTTGGTTTTTTCACCCCATGCATGCAATCCTACGTGAACAGTAACAATGGCCATGCAATTTCACTTAAAATCCTCTTATGAACATGTTGGAATGGTTAAAAAGTCCATACAATGCACCAATTTCAAATTTACCATTTTCCCTCCAAAAAGGTCATGAATAAGCAAATGATCATATGTTCAAATTTCATGCAATGTGATGAATGATTTGGAAAGTTCATGTCATGAGAAGAATTATGCAAAAAGAGCCACTCAATTTGGAATTATGAGTCAAAAGTTATGGCCTTTGGAAGTTCCATGCACACTTGGCAATGATTTGATCATATCTTCTTAATCATTCATCAGATGCTCATGATCTTGGATTTTTTGGAAATGAGAGAGAAAGATCTTCAACTTTCATGTTGGACAAAATTTCATTTGAAGCTTATTTGATGTTGGAAAGTCAAGTTGAAGTTGGTCCAAAAACTTGCCATTTTTGGAAACTTGAAATTACAGGTCACTTTCCATTTTGGGAAACTTTTGATCTGGCTTCAAAATCTTCAAGGTATGAGTTTGACATGATGAATAAACCTCTTTTGGACATGAATGAAGTGTCTCAAACCATTTCTCCACCTCCTAGCCCTCAGTTGACTTGCAGTTGACTTTTATGGGCCCCAGATGACCTGAAACTGCACTGTGGAATTTGAGCCTCTAACACTTGGTCAAGTTGCTTCAAAATGAACCTTGGGTTCACATAAGCTCATTGGAACACCCATAAGGCTTTTATCTCATGGAAATGCTTGGCTCCTTGCACATATGAATTCTCCTGATACCAGTCTTGACTGATAAGATGCAATGTGATATGCAATGACAATGCAATGTTAATGTCCTAAAAATGTTAATGCAATGTCAATGACCTAAAAATGAAATGAATTCACAAATGGGGGGTGAAAATTTGAGGTGCTACAAGTATATGAATGAGATTTTCCATCCCTATCTAGATTATTTTGTGTTGTGTTCATCGATAATATTTTGATATATTCGAAGTTTGATGAAGAGCATGAGGAGCATCTGAAAGTTTTGTTGCAGACCTTGAAAGAAAAGAAGTTGTATGTGAAGTTATCGAAGTATGAGTTTTGGTTGAAAGAAATGAGTTTCCTTGGTCATGGGATATCTAGTAGTGGTATCGTAGTTGATCCATCAAAGATGGAGGCAGTGTTGCAGTGGGAGACTCCAAAGTCAGTTACTAAAATCAAAAGTTTTCTTGGTTTGGCTGGTTATTACCGGAGGTTTATCAAAGGCTTTTCGAAGTTAGCATTGCCTTTGACTTAGTTGAATCGAAAAGGCCAAGCTTATGTATGAAGTGTTCAGTGCGAGAGAGTTTTCAAGAACTCAAGAAAAAGCTGACATCAACTCTAGTTTTGATTTTTCTAAGTCCAAGTGAATCCTTTGTTGTGTATTGTGATGCTTCGAAAATGGGTCTGGGTGGCGTATTGATGCAGAATGGTCAGGTTGTGGCTTATGTTTCTAGACAGTTCAAGGTTCATAAGAGGAATTATCCCACGCATGATCTATTTTTGGCAACCATGGTGTTTGTGTTAAAATGTTGGAGGCATTATCTATTTGTTTCCAAATTTGAAGTGTTTAGTGACCACAAGAGTTTGAAGTATCTATTCGATCATAAGGAGTTGAATATGAGGCAGAGGAGGTGGCTCAAATTTCTGAAGGATTATAATTTTGGTTTGAGTTACTATCTGGGTATAGCCAATGTCGTAGACGATGCTTTGAGTAGAAATTCATTGCATATGTCAATGCTTATCGTTTGAGAATTAGAGTTAATCGAGCAATTCAGAGGTCTAAGTCTGTTATGTGAAAGAACTCATAACAACGTGAAGTTTGGTATGTTGAAGCTGACTAGTGGTAGTCTCTAAGAGATCAGAGAAGGTCAGAAATCTGATTTGGGATTAATTTACCGGTTAGTGTTGATCAATCAAGATAAAGAGGTGGATTTCAGAATAAAAGAGAATGGTATTATGCGTTTTCATGACAGAGTTTGTGTACCTGATATGCTAGAACTTAAGAAGAGTATTCTTGAATAAGGTCACATAAGTAATCTGAGTATTCATCCTGATGCTACTAAAATGTATCAAGACTTGAAGAAAATGTTTTAGTGGCCAAGAATGAAAAAGGATGTAGCCGATTTCATTTATGCGTGTTTAACTTGCCAAAAGTCGAAGGTTGAACATCAAAAGTCGTTGGGTTTGATACAACCGTGAGTATTCTCGAGTGGAAGTGGGATAGTATTTCCATGGATCTTATGACGAGTTTGCCTAAGACTTCTAAAGGGAATGATTCAGTTTGGGTTATAATGAAAAGATTGACTAAATCGGCTCATTTCATTCTGATTAAGGTTAGTTATTCATTGCAGAAGTTAGCCGAGTTATATATTTAGAAGGTTGTTAGCTTGCATGGTATTCCTTCGAATATTGTTTCTGATGGAGATCCAAGATTCACATAGATGTTTTGGGGGAGTTTGCAGGAAGCCATGGGTACTAAGCTGAAGTTGAGTTCTGCTTATCATCCACAGACAGAGGGTCATACATAGAGGATTATTCAATCTTTTGAGGATTTACTGAGAGCTTGTGTTTTAGAGAATGGAGGTAACTGGGATAGTTACATACTGTTGGTTGAGTTCACTTACTACCACAGTTTCCATTCTAGTATTGCAAAGGCTTATGACTTTGTAAACGTCGGATAGTGATTAGTATGGATCACGTCGAACCTTTGAACATGCCACTACGACATGTGAGCAGTGCATACGAAAGGCTTGGAACTTTCCGCAGTCGCACCAACCTCTATCTAGTTCCACTCGATAGTGTCCCATCGGCATGCCTTCATTGTGATCCATGGACTCAGCAACATTGTACCAACCTTTAGTACGGTCAAACACCGTGACCACGTGTGTGTTAGTGTTAGATGCCCAAAAGTCCTTTTTTGAGCTATCATATGTGGGCATCTTTCACTCTTATACCTTGCTAATGTGGTCAAAACCACATTCATTTTACATGGAATGCATTACATTGATAAACAAGCTTGGTGCCTTTGATGTGTGTGTTATTGTGCAGGAAAGGCATGAATTAATTGATAATGAAGACACAACAAAATTGGCAAAGGAACCAAAGCAAACAAGCATTCTTTCTGCCAGCTCGCTAGGCGAGGATGTGGCGAAGCAAAACCTTCGCTAGGCGAGCTCCTGGCGAAAGGCTCCAGTAAATTGGTTAATTAATTCGCTAGGCGAACTGAAGGCGAAGTGGCAGCGAATTCAGTCTGTTTTGGTGAAAAGAGCAGCCAGCACTAGCTCGCTAGGCGAGGCTCTAGCGAGTCCCCAGCGAGCATTCCAGTAGCAAAACCTCTCAACCTCGCTGGGGCGAAGGTTGAAGCGAGTTCTTCGCTAGGCGAAGGTCTGTTCGCTAGGCGAACATGACAGTTCCACAGGCCCAGTTTTCTCTGGGCGCAGGGGCATTTTGTGCCCATTTTTGGCCTTCGCTAGGCGAGCCATTCTGCTCGCCTAGCGAACGTGACAGTTCTGCACTTGTCTATAAGTAGCAGGTGCCACTTTTTGTGCCCATACCACTAGATACCACTTTTTACCAACTTTTCCATTTTTTGTACTTTCTCTTAGATATTTTACAGCATTGTTTGGAGGGAGATTTTATGCCCTAATTTCATTTCTCTTCATCTAGCAACAATCTTCCACAAAAAGAAGGTGGATTCCCATCCAACTTCGATCATTCGACTTGGATGTTGATCAACCCTCTTTTCTTACTTGCCGACCAAGCTACCATGAAAATGAGTAGCTAAGTCTCCATTTGTCAAGGTTAGATGTAGGTGATTTCCAAGCTTTGTGTGTAAATGTAAGGATCCTCATATGTAAACTCTTTAACGGTAAATATATGATGAAAACTTTGTTTCTATTTAAAACTCTTTGTGTTGGTATTTGATCGAGAGATGTTTACCGATTCTTGACCTAGGTTTTCATCCAAACTTGTTTGTTAGCTAGAGATAGTAACGAATGATTTTGTTCACCATAAGGTTGAACCAAAACGTTGTCTTTTTGATAGATTGTGTTCGAGAGAAACAATGGATCAAAATGACAAAACTCACAATGGGTGTTCGAGAGAAACGCATTGAGAGGACTTTGTGAAATTATTTATCATCTAAAGGAGTTTATAATATTGTTGACCGTGCAAAAACATGCAAAGCAAATGTAATCATTGAAACCTAACTTTGACAATATTTCTCATATTAATCAAAACGTAACTTTTACCGCAATTAATTACTTTGTATGCAATATAACTTGATTAAAACCCAAAACCCTAGTGTTACTTTAAGTTAAGATTAATTCAACCATTGAACGGCAGTGATATCTTACAATCTCTGTGGATACGATAACAAAACCCGACACTTAAAAACTGTCTTTCAACAAAATGGCGCCGTTGCCGGGGATTGTAAATTGATATTGCGAGCATCGCATTGGTTGTTTAAGTTTTAGCTTGTGAATTTTTGACTTGTGCTTGTAATTCGTTTGGTTTAGTGTGCAGCTTACGTTTTATGCGAGGGAAAATCCCTGTGGACGAACTTCTTTTTGATCCTGAGATCGAGAGAACCGCAAGGAGGCTCAATAGCAAAACAAGACGTAGGAGGCAACAGGCTAGGCAACGCCAAGAGCAAGGAGAAAGTTCTTCAACCACAAATCCACACCCATTCGTACCAAACATGGAGCCACAACCACCACCACCGATCTCTACTCCATGTATCAACAGTCCAAGGAACACCGCTCAGTTTGCCAACCAAACTGGAAGGCAAGCTGAGATGAAGACGGGAACTCTGAATTTATTGTATGGGAGTCCATTCACCGGAATGGACCATGAAGACCCATTTGCTTTTCTCACAAAATTCTATGAGATAGCATTGGCTGCCGGAGTGGATCAGGCTCAGGAGCTTCCGTTGTTCAGACGTTTATTTCCTCACGCTTTGCTCGGTAAAGCAAAGGATTGGTATCTTGATCAAACACCTGCCGTAATGACAGATTGGAATGTGTTAGAGGAGAAATTCATTGAAAGATTTTTCTCTCATAACCGATTCATGGAATCAAAGACGGCCATCTCGGTGTTTTCTCAAGGAACCAGTGAATCGTTGAATGAAGCGTGGGAGAGATTCAAGTCCATGCTAAGGAAATGTAAAGGGCATGGATTTGATGAATTAACTCAAATCCATATCTTCCGAAATGGACTTCAACCAAACTGTAAGACGTTGTTGGATGCCACCTCGGGTGGCTCGTTGATGTCAAAAAGTGCCGAAGAAGCCACCAACATTATCAACCGTATGGCTTTGAATGATCTTCAAAGTCAAAGTCGTGGAAATTCTTTGAAGAAGGCGGGAGTGCTTGAGTTAGGGACGAATGATGCCATACTTGCCCAAAACAAGCTCATCTCACAACAAGTGGAACTTTTAACGCAACAAATCAAAGAGTTAAGAGAACCGTCAAAAGCTAAACAAATAGCTTGTTGTGAACTTTGTAAAGGTGAACATGACACCGGATTTTGTCCACCTCCCGGTTTTGACGAAGTAAATTACATGGCAAATCAACGGGACTATCAACCAAGACAACAACAACCTTATCAACCGCACCCTCAACAACAACAACAACAACAACAATTCCAAGGGAACCAAGGGTTCCAACCTAGAAGCAACTATTATCATAACCAAGGTTATGGAGGTGGTTCTTCTAGCCGTCAAAATCCTCCCCAAAATCCGTATCAATCTCAACAACCGCCGGTAGTCAATTCTAAATTGGAAGAGACATTGACGCAATTCATGCAAATGTCAATGGCCAATCAAAAGAGTAATGACGCGGCCATAAAAAATCTTGAAACTCAAGTGGGGCAACTTGCCAAGCAACTAGCTGAACAACAAACCGGTCCTTCTTTCTCGGCCAATACGCAAACAAATCCTAAGGAGCATTGTAAGGCGATTGTTACGAGAAGTGGAAGGGAATTGGGTAGTGAAAACGAAAAAAGAGTGGAGAGTGAAAAAAGAGAGAAAGAGAAGGAGATTGAGGAGGAGATAGTGGAAGAAAATGTTGATGGTGAAGTAGGAGTGTGGAGTGATGAGGAAGTAGTTGAAAAGAATAAAAATAATGGTGAAGTTGAAAATGAAAAAAATGTGGAGATTGAGGAGAATAAAAATGATGAGGTAATAAGGGAGGTAGTGAAGAAGCCGAGATGGAAAAGCGCTAGAATAGCGAAAGGGAAGGAGGTAGTGAGCGCTACTCCTGTCCAAAACCTTCCTTACCCTCATGCCCCGTCAAAAAGGGAGAATGAACGGCATTACGCCCGGTTCATGGATATTTTTAAGCAATTACAAATAAACATTCCGTTTGCTGAAGCTTTGGAACAAATGCCAAAGTATGCCAAGTTCATGAAGGACATACTAACCAAAAAGCGGAGGTATACGGAACCGGAGACCATCGTCCTTGATGCGAGCTGTAGTGCCATCATTCAAAGGACGCTTCCTAAGAAAGAGGTTGATCCGGGAAGAGTTACATTGCCGGTTAAAATTGGTGATGTGTATGTCGGAAAGGGACTTATTGACTTGGGGTCGAGCATAAATCTTATACCTTTGTCAATTATCAAGAGGCTTGGCAACATCGAGATTAAGTCCATCCGAATGACGTTACAATTGGCGGATAAGTCGACGACCCATCCTCATGGCGTAGCCCAAGATGTGTTGGTAAAGGTCGACAAATTCTTCTTCCCGGTGGATTTCATTGTAATTGATATGGAGGAAGATGATGATGCTCCGCTCATATTGGGCCGACCATTCATGAAGACCGCAAGAATGATGATTGATGTTGATGACGGTTTAATGAAGGTGCGTGTTCAAAATGAGGAGGTCACCTTTGATCTATTCGAGGCGATGAAGCATTCCAAGGATAGACATGATAGCTTTCGAATCGATGTGATCGAAGACGCTATTATGGAAGTTTCAAAGCATATTCACGAGATATCTCCTACGGAGTTAGCTCTCGACGACTCATTGGAGGTTTTCACTGTTGAAGAGGAGCTAGCTCTTGAGGAATGCTTGAAGGAACTTGATAGCTTGGAAGACCTACAACCGTGGGAAGTAGAGGAAGAAAATTTGAAGAAGGAGGTAATTGACGAGAAAGCGTCAATTGAATTAAAAGAGTTACCTTCGACGTTGAAATATGTATTCCTTGATGATACCGAGGACAAGCCGGTTATCATAAGCAACCTTTTGACAATTGAAGAAGAAGCCCGTCTCATATTTGTGCTAAAGACAAATCAAGAAGCTATGGGTTGGACTCTTTCCGATCTTAAAGGAATTAGTCCATCCTATTGTATGCACAAGATTTTGATGGAGGAGGATTTCAAGCCGGTGGCTCAACCACAACGCCGCTTAAATCCTACGATGAAAGAGGTTGTAAGAAAGGAAGTGGTGAAGCTTTTGGATGCGGGAATGATTTACCCGATCTCGGATAGTCCGTGGGTTAGTCCCGTGCACGTGGTTCCGAAGAAGGGTGGAATGACCGTAATCCGTAATGACAAAGACGAATTGATCCCGACTAAAGTAGCAACGGGATGGAGAATGTGTATAGATTATAGACGGTTGAATACCGCGACTCGTAAGGACCATTTTCCACTCCCATTTATGGATCAAATGCTTGAAAGACTATCGGGCCAACAATACTACTGTTTTTTAGACGGCTACTCCGGGTACAACCAAATTGCGGTTGACCCGGTTGATCATGAGAAGACGGCTTTCACGTGTCCGTTTGGAGTGTTCGCATACAGAAAAATGCCTTTTGGGCTTTGCAATGCGCCGGCGACATTCCAACGATGTGTCCAAGCTATTTTTGCTGATCTAATAGAGAAAACAATGGAAGTCTTCATGGATGACTTCTCGGTGTTTGGTGGGACGTTTAGTCTATGCTTGGCAAATTTGAGGACGGTGTTGGAAAGGTGTGTGAAGACTAATTTGGTGCTAAATTGGGAAAAGTGTCACTTTATGGTGACCGAGGGGATTGTGCTAGGCCACAAAGTCTCTAAAAGGGGGCTTGAAGTGGATAGAGCTAAAGTTGATGTAATTGAAAAATTACCCCCTCCGGTCAATGTGAAGGGCATCCGTAGTTTTTTGGGGCACGCGGGGTTCTACCGGCGCTTCATCAAGGACTTCTCAAAGGTGGCTAAACCTTTGAGCAATTTACTCGCCAAAGATCAGGTATTTCTCTTCACCGACGATTGTTTGCAAGCTTTCGAGGTTTTAAAAGAAAAATTGGTTACCGCTCCAATAATAGTCGCTCCCGATTGGAATGAAAATTTTGAATTAATGTGTGACGCGAGTGACTATGCCGTTGGAGCGGTACTTGGCCAAAGAAAGGACAAAACTTTTCATGCTATACATTATGCGAGTAAGGTTCTTAACGAGGCTCAAATAAATTATGCCACAACGGAAAAAGAACTACTCGCAATAGTGTATGCGCTAGAAAAGTTTAGGTCCTATCTTATAGGGTCTAAAGTCGTGGTGTACACCGACCACGCGGCGATTAAATATCTGCTGACCAAGCCGGATTCGAAGCAAAGGCTCATCCGTTGGATCCTCTTGTTACAAGAATTCGATGTCGAAATTAAAGACAAGAAGGGGTCGGAAAACTTGGTAGCGGATCATTTATCCCGCTTGGTGAATGTCGAGGTTACCGCATCTGAAAAGGAAATCCGGGAAGAATTTCCTGATGAAAAATTGTTTAAGGTTCAAGTTAGGCCGTGGTTTGCAGACTTTGCAAACCACAAGGCTAGTGGTTGTGTGCCGGCCGATCTAACTTCGAACCAAAAGAGGAAGTTCCTTTCGGATGCGAAGTATTATGTTTGGGACGACCCATACTTGTTTAAATTGGGTAGCGATAACCTGTTAAGGAGATGCGTAACTGGTGATGAAGCCCAGAGCATCCTTTGGCATTGTCACAACTCGCCTTATGGCGGTCATTATAATGGGGTTAGAACGGCCACTAAAATTCTTCAATCGGGATTTTATTGGCCAACTATTTTTAAAGACGCACATACCCATGCGCAAAGTTGTGACAGTTGCCAAAGAAGTGGTGGGATAGGTAAGAGAGATGAGATGCCTCTCCAAAATATCCAAGAAGTGGAAGTGTTCGATTGTTGGGGCATAGATTTTGTTGGACCTTTCCCACCCTCTTACGGGAATGAGTACATGCTTGTAGCTGTTGATTATGTCTCTAAGTGGGTTGAGGCGATTGCCTCACCTCGGGCGGATGCCAAAACGGTGATAAAATTTTTAAAGAAAAACATCTTTTCTCGTTTTGGAACACCCCGAGTGTTGATAAGTGACGGAGGGTCACACTTTTGCAATGCACCTTTGGAAACAATTCTAAAACATTATGGTGTGTCGCATAGGGTGACAACTCCGTACCACCCTCAGGCTAACGGGCAAGCGGAGGTCTCTAATCGAGAGATTAAGAGAATCCTAGAAAAAACCGTGTCGAACTCAAAAAAGGAGTGGTCCCAAAAATTGGACGAAGCATTATGGGCCTACCGTACGGCCTTTAAAGCTCCAATTGGCCTAACTCCCTTTCAATTGGTATTTGGTAAAACTTGCCATTTGCCGGTTGAATTGGAGCACAAGGCCTTGTGGGCCCTCAAATTTTTAAATTTTGAGAATGAGTCGGCCGGTGAAAAAAGGAAAGTACAACTACTTGAGTTGGAGGAGATGCGCAATGCCGCATACCACTCAAGTTGGTTGTACAAGGAAAAAGCCAAGAAGTATCATGACAAAAAGATCCGAACCAAAGAATTCGTGCCCGGACAATTGGTCTTATTGTTCAACTCCCGGTTGAAGTTGTTTCCCGGGAAGTTGAAATCGAAATGGTCCGGGCCATTTCGGGTGAAAGAAGTAAAAGAGTACGGGGCCGTTATCATTGAAGATATGGACGAGAAAGACAGTTGGACCGTGAACGGCCAACGATTGAAAGTATATCTCGGCGGTCATGTGGATCGCGAGAGTTGTGCTCAGCCGCTCGATGCTCCTCTGTGAGCATCGCACCGTCGAGCTTAGCCGACGTTAAACAAGCGCTAGTTGGGAGGCACCCCAACATTGTAAGTATTTCCTGTTTTATGTTTGATGTTGTATGAGTATTGGATGACATGCAAGTGCTGCATTTGCAAAAGCACTTGCTGTCATGCTCGCTTGCAGCTCGCTAGGCGAGGCAGTAGCGAGCGCACCAGTACTGTTATATTTAAACAGTTCAGCAGGGCAGTTTTGCCCTTACCCTAAAAATTCTTCTGAACTGCTCTGCTGAAGTGTGCGATTTGCCTTCTCAAATTCTCTACCGTGCATCCATATCAACAACATTTGTGTGTCGGTCAATTGCAAACACTTCCCACTTCTCCTTTCCAAATCCATTTACCTCAAGGTTTGCCCTATTGCATGTTTCTTTTGTTGCATTATTTATTTCCAACTTTGAATGGTAAATAGGATAGGTGTGATAGGAACCTTGAGGTTGCATGCAATTTTGGGAGTTTGCAATGTTGTGCATTTAGGTTTTTAAATTGGGGATTTACTCTTACTTAGGTTTTCCATGAAATTAGGCATCCCCAATAGCATAGAACCATTCATAGTCTTGAGAAATCATTGGGTTTTGCTGTGGAAACCTTGTTTGTACAGGTTTTGGGGGAAACAATTTTGAAAATGCAGAAAACCCCAAAACCCGTAAGGTTCGCTAGCACTCGCTAGGCGAACCTGGGGCGAGCATTCGCTGCCACTTCGCTAGGCGAAGCAGCAGCGAGCAAACCAGTCCCTTATAAAAACTGTTTTGGTTCTAATCTGTTTGTTTCGTGTTTGTTGCTTTATCTCTAGTTTTGCAGAATGGAGTCAAGAGCTAGTGCTGGCAAGAAAAGAAAGGGAGCGGCAACTACTTCACGAACCGTGCCGATCCAATTCGACCACGACAAGTTTGTGGGCCCGAAACAAGCGGCACGGTACATCGCTTTGGAGAAGCGAAACATTTTGCCTGAGAAGCGGTTTCTGATCAACCCACAGGGCACGTATCGGAGTTTTGCCGGGTTGATTGATACAAAGAAATGGGATAGGTTGATAAATCCCTTGGAACACTATGACATCGCTACGGTGCGGGAGTTCTACGCTAACGCATTGCCAGATGATGATGAGCCCTTCACTTGGGTCTCTAGAGTGGCCGGTCGGCCAGTTCCTTTTGACAGGGATACAATCAACCAAATCCTCGGGGAGCCGCTTCAGCTGGGTGCTGATGAAAGAGACCAGTACCATATTGACCTCCGGCTGCACAAGGATATCCCAGCAATTACAGCCGCCCTGCTTCTACCAGGGAAATCAGTTGAGCCGAACCCATCTGGGGTTCCTATGAGATATCATCGGGAGGACATGACTCCCATGGCTCAGCTGATTCTTCTTCTGGTTTTGACCAACATACAACCCAAATCCCACACATCTACTGTGCCGATCCCTGTGGCACACTTAGTACATTCCATCCTCGCCAATGTTGAGATTGATGTGGCGAGGATCATTGCCAATGAGCTGAAGACGGTAATAGAGAGCGGACTGAAGTCGGGGGCTCGGGTGAATTGCCCCCTTGCATTCCCTTGTTTGATTATGAGCCTGTGCATTAAGGCACGAGTGCGACTTCCGTCTCGGGGTCAGGTTAGGATCCCGGCTCCTATTGATGACCGGTATGTGGCAAAATACTGCAGAGCTAAGGCCACCGGCAGCAGTGCAGCCTCAGGTAGCACTAGGGTTTCTGATGGTCCTAGTGCTTCTACTCCCAGGGTCGATCCATACCTGCGGGCTGCGTGTGAATACAATTTCCAATGGATGGCAGCATCGCAGAGGGCTATGATTGACATGCACGACTCGATGCAGCGTTTGCAGCTGCAGGGTAGTGGTGCACATGCTTTGATGACACGGGAGCAGTTTCTGACGAATGCAAATTGGCCCGTGGACGTGCCAGTCTATTCTGAGGGGGTGGGAGCTGATGATGATGATGAGGATGATGATGAGGCGACCGGTTCTGAGGCCGGTAGTGAGGAGGAGTCTTGAGCCCTTTGTGGGTTAAGTTTTTGTTTTTTGTATTTCAGTTTTTTTTTATTATGGCATTTTTATTGGTACTTTTGAATTTTGTATTTTGACCATGGGTTGTACTATTGGGGTGTTTTGTCCCCCACGAACAAAATTTTATTTTTCAGTTAATGATATTTATGTTTGTTGTTAATTTTGTGTGTTTAATAAATTTTTGGTTGAATGAGTGGCAAACCCTTCTAGATTGGTTGCTCCTCAAGAAGTACCCAATGAAGGTGCATCCGAGCTTGGATGGCAATGATAAGAATAACAAGTGAATGAAGCTAAGGTACATGGTTACCGTCGGCTAGAATTTTAGAATGCATTAGGAACTTTACTCTTTTTGGTAAATAGAATATTGTCTTTTTGCAACATAATTGAATGAATGTTTCATCTAGAACTTAGAACCATATATGGTGAGGAAACCTCCATTGTACACTTAAATGCTGGAGTCTAATAAGTTTTGTTGATTCATTTGATTCATTATTTGTCTGTTATTATTGTGAAATTGTGGAAGCAATTAGAAATGATCAAGGCACTTGTTTTCTTTCGAGCACAACTACATCCAAAAACAACTTACCTGTGAGCAGAGAGAGTATTTGTTAACCCCTTTGAGCCTGAACAGTTGAATCTCGGCTTGAAATAAAGCGAGATCTCAAAAATGTTTTTTTTACAACCCGAAAAATCTTGATTATTGTTCTTTTGCCGTAAAAAGTTAAGAGCATTCACTTAGGGTGTGGAAGAAATAAGTTGGGGAGAACGAAAAAGAATTGGTAAGTACCACAGCTTTTGAAAATGAAAAGAAAAACCGAGCAAGCATAGAAAAATATATGTATAGAAAATGTAGAAAATAAACATCTGTTTTGTATATTTGATGTGAAAGAAAAGAACAAAAATAGAAAGAATAAAAAAAAAAAAAATGAATTCTTGCTTGGAAGAAAAAAAAAAAATTGTAGTGAGAAATAAGAATTGAGTTGTGGAATATGTGTTGTGAAGGTTACAAATAAGAAACAAAGGAAACAAAGTCGAGTAGTGTGAATATTACTGTGAATGTCTCTTTTGCATCGGCACTTTCGTTTCAATGGCCTTAGAAATGACCCTTGTTTGTTAACCCGACCAAGCTTCAACCGAAAAGCCCTTAGTGATCTTTTTGTTTCCACAGTACAACTTATAATTGTTAGACATTGTATGAATCTGTTTGATTTCTTCATTATTTGTTAGAGAGTGAGATTATTCCCGCGGTTGCAAACGCGTTAAATCTTCAATCCTTATTCGAAGAGGAGAGATAGGGTGATTCATTCAGAATAGTATTGTTGCAGATAGATAAATATTTTGCATTGCTACTTAAGTTTTAGTTCTTATGTATTATTTTATTCACAACCGTTGGAAACGTGTATTTACGGATTTCGCTTGTGTTTGAGCCGTTTATCCAACTTCGGAGAAACCGTTTTCTTAAAAGCAAATCCTCTTGTTCTTCAAAGAGGCATACTTTGCTTGAGGACAAGCAAGAATCTAGTTGGGGAGAGTTGTTAGATGCCCAAAAGTCCTTTTTTGAGCTATCATATGTGGGCATCTTTCACTCTTATACCTTGCTAATGTGGTCAAAACCACATTCATTTTACATGGAATGCATTACATTGATAAACAAGCTTGGTGCCTTTGATGTGTGTGTTATTGTGCAGGAAAGGCATGAATTAATTGATAATGAAGACACAACAAAATTGGCAAAGGAACCAAAGCAAACAAGCATTCTTTCTGCCAGCTCGCTAGGCGAGGATGTGGCGAAGCAAAACCTTCGCTAGGCGAGCTCCTGGCGAAAGGCTCCAGTAAATTGGTTAATTAATTCGCTAGGCGAACTGAAGGCGAAGTGGCAGCGAATTCAGTCTGTTTTGGTGAAAGGAGCAGCCAGCACTAGCTCGCTAGGCGAGGCTCTAGCGAGTCCCCAGCGAGCATTCCAGTAGCAAAACCTCTCAACCTCGCTGGGGCGAAGGTTGAAGCGAGTTCTTCGCTAGGCGAAGGTCTGTTCGCTAGGCGAACATGACAGTTCCACAGGCCCAGTTTTCTCTGGGCGCAGGGGCATTTTGTGCCCATTTTTGGCCTTCGCTAGGCGAGCCATTCTGCTCGCCTAGCGAACGTGACAGTTCTGCACTTGTCTATAAGTAGCAGGTGCCACTTTTTGTGCCCATACCACTAGATACCACTTTTTACCAACTTTTCCATTTTTTGTACTTTCTCTTAGATATTTTACAGCATTGTTTGGAGGGAGATTTTATGCCCTAATTTCATTTCTCTTCATCTAGCAACAATCTTCCACAAAAAGAAGGTGGATTCCCATCCAACTTCGATCATTCGACTTGGATGTTGATCAACCCTCTTTTCTTACTTGCCGACCAAGCTACCATGAAAATGAGTAGCTAAGTCTCCATTTGTCAAGGTTAGATGTAGGTGATTTCCAAGCTTTGTGTGTAAATGTAAGGATCCTCATATGTAAACTCTTTAACGGTAAATATATGATGAAAACTTTGTTTCTATTTAAAACTCTTTGTGTTGGTATTTGATCGAGAGATGTTTACCGATTCTTGACCTAGGTTTTCATCCAAACTTGTTTGTTAGCTAGAGATAGTAACGAATGATTTTGTTCACCATAAGGTTGAACCAAAATGTTGTCTTTTTGATAGATTGTGTTCGAGAGAAACAATGGATCAAAATGACAAAACTCACAATGGGTGTTCGAGAGAAACGCATTGAGAGGACTTTGTGAAATTATTTATCATCTAAAGGAGTTTATAATATTGTTGACCGTGCAAAAACATGCAAAGCAAATGTAATCATTGAAACCTAACTTTGACAATATTTCTCATATTAATCAAAACGTAACTTTTACCGCAATTAATTACTTTGTATGCAATATAACTTGATTAAAACCCAAAACCCTAGTGTTACTTTAAGTTAAGATTAATTCAACCATTGAACGGCAGTGATATCTTACAATCTCTGTGGATACGATAACAAAACCCGACACTTAAAAACTGTCTTCAACAGTTAGCTTTGGCAACTTCCTCTTTAATGAATTTCATTGAAGCATCACTGAGCAACTTCCCAGATTGTAACACTGAACTCCATTTGGAATGTCTGGTCTCAAACAACGCCCCTAGCCTAAAATATGTTGCTTGCACTAAAGCGGTTATAGGTAGGTTTCATATGCCTTTGAAGACAAAGTTCATTTATTCCATAAGATTTGTTGCCATGTGGCCTTAACATTGACTGTTGTCGTATGCCCTAGTCCACTTCTCTAATGGAATATTGTCGATCCACCTTACAGCATCTGCGTTTAACAATCTGATGTCTTCACGGTAGTGTTTGAAAGAAGATTCTGTTAATGCATACACTGCACTGACAACCTTCTTCCGCAACATTTTGTCTTTGATCTCCCGCATGAAATTTTGAGTGATATGTCTAATGCAGTAGACATGCGTCGACACATAATCTTTCCAACCATTATCAATGTTTTTGTAGACATTCACTATTGAAAGGCGTCGGTCTGAGATCAAACATAAGTTAGGCTGAGGAGCAACGTGTAATAGAAGATTTTTTAGGAAAAAACTCCATCCCCCGACAGTCTCCCCTTAAACTAGGGCAAAGGCGGTTTGAAAAATGTTATTGTTGCCATCTTGTACCACTGCCGTCAATATTGTTCCTTTATATTTCCCGTACAACCATGTACCATCAATTTGTATAATAGACTTAGAGAAAGCAAAACCTTTGATGCGTGGTTGATATGCCCAGAAGAGTCGGTGGAATATTCCATTACCAATAGCACAAGTCTCGTCTGGGGTATACACCAACAATGTTTTCAAATTAACAATAGTCCATGGAGCATAATGTTTAAGAGCCACGGAATATTTTGGAAGTTGTTTGTATGACTCCTCCCAATTGCCAAACACTTTTTCAATTGCCTTAGTCCTAGCTATCCATGCCTTCCTGTATGATGTAGTATAGTTATATTGTGCTACAATATGCGAGAGTATTGTACTCATCTTTAACGACGGATTGTCACTAATGACAGATAAAATTTCATCGCATATTAACTGAGACTCATGTTTGCGATGGTCTTGTATTGGGTTCTTGATTAAGCATGTGTGAAGTGGACCCATAGAATCTATCTCCCAAGAATCACCCCTCTTCTGGTAAGATGCTGACAACCAGAACAACCAGAGCTCATTTCGATAATAAATCTTATACCACGTTGCATTAGTTTGATCAAACCTATAATCATCTGATAATTTCATGTGATACTTTTTAATGGCTCTGACACAGTCTTCTTTTGTGCGAAATTTGTCTCCTTCTTTCAATGATCCTTGAATTTGCACATAAGGATTATAAAATATATCTGACGAAGGTTCATCTGCACCCAAATTCAAGCTTGTCATGTGTTGATGTGTTAATGTCTAATGCAGTAGACATGCGTCGACACAGAATCTTTCCAACCATTATCAATGTTTTTGTAGACATTCACTATTGAAAGGCGTCGGTCTGAGATCAAACATAAGTTAGGCTGAGGAGCAACGTGTAATAGAAGATTTTTTAGGAAAAAACTCCATCCCCCGACAGTCTCCCCTTAAACTAGGGCAAAGGCGGTTTGAAAAATGTTATTGTTGCCATCTTGTACCAATGCCGTCAATATTGTTCCTTTATATTTCCCGTACAACCATGTACCATCAATTTGTATAATAGACTTAGAGAAAGCAAAACCTTTGATGCGTGGTTGATATGCCTAGAAGAGTCGGTGGAATATTCCATTACCAATAGCACAAGTCTCGTCTGGGGTATACACCAACAATGTTTTCAAATTAACAATAGTCCATGGAGCATAATGTTTAAGAGCCACGAAATATTTTGGAAGTTGTTTGTATGACTCCTCCCAATTGCCAAACACTTTTTCAATTGCCTTAGTCCTAGCTATCCATGCCTTCCTGTATGATGTAGTATAGTTATATTGTGCTACAATATGCGAGAGTATTGTACTCATCTTTAACGACGGATTGTCACTAATGACAGATAAAATTTCATCGCATATTAACTGAGACTCATGTTTGCGATGGTCTTGCATTGGGTTCTTGATTAAGCATGTGTGAAGTGGACCCATAGAATCTATCTCCCAAGAATCACCCCTCTTATGGTAAGATGCTGACAACCAGAACAACCAGAGCTCATTTCGATAATAAATCTTATACCACGTTGCATTAGTTTGATCAAACCTATAATCATCTGATAATTTCATGTGATACTTTTTAATGGCTCTGACACAGTCTTCTTTTGTGCGAAATTTGTCTCCTTCTTTCAATGATCTTTGAATTTGCACATAAGGATTATAAAATATATCTGACGAAGGTTCATCTGCACCCAAATTCAAGCTTGTCATGTGTTGATGTGTTAATGTCTAATGCAGTAGACATGCGTCGACACAGAATCTTTCCAACCATTATCAATGTTTTTGTAGACATTCACTATTGAAAGGCGTCGGTCTGAGATCAAACATAAGTTAGGCTGAGGAGCAACGTGTAATAGAAGATTTTTTAGGAAAAAACTCCATCCCCCGACAGTCTCCCCTTAAACTAGGGCAAAGGCGGTTTGAAAAATGTTATTGTTGCCATCTTGTACCACTGCCGTCAATATTGTTCCTTTATATTTCCCGTACAACCATGTACCATCAATTTGTATAATAGACTTAGAGAAAGCAAAACCTTTGATGCGTGGTTGATATGCCCAGAAGAGTCGGTGGAATATTCCATTACCAATAGCACAAGTCTCGTCTGGGGTATACACCAACAATGTTTTCAAATTAACAATAGTCCATGGAGCATAATGTTTAAGAGCCACGGAATATTTTGGAAGTTGTTTGTATGACTCCTCCCAATTGCCAAACACTTTTTCAATTGCCTTAGTCCTAGCTATCCATGCCTTCCTGTATGATGTAGTATAGTTATATTGTGCTACAATATGCGAGAGTATTGTACTCATCTTTAACGACGGATTGTCACTAATGACAGATAAAATTTCATCGCATATTAACTGAGACTCATGTTTGCGATGGTCTTGCATTGGGTTCTTGATTAAGCATGTGTGAAGTGGACCCATAGAATCTATCTCCCAAGAATCACCCCTCTTCTGGTAAGATGCTGACAACCAGAACAACCAGAGCTCATTTCGACAATAAATCTTATACCACGTTGCATTAGTTTGATCAAACCTATAATCATCTGATAATTTCATGTGATACTTTTTAATGGCTCTGACACAGTCTTCTTTTGTGCGAAATTTGTCTCCTTCTTTCAATGATCCTTGAATTTGCACATAAGGATTATAAAATATATCTGACGAAGGTTCATCTGCACCCAAATTCAAGCTTGTCATGTGTTGATGTGGACAATATACATGACTAGTTGGTAATGGCTCTTCTTCTTCTTCTTCATCGTTCACCATTTCATCAACCAATAACTCGGCTTCTTCTTCTTCATCGTTAACAACATCGACTTCAGCCTGTTCGTCGTCATCAGTTTCACAAAACACTTGTGACGGATAAACAAACTGAGACACTTGATTTTGTTGTGTTAATATATATATATATATATATATATATATATATATATATATATATATATATATATATATATATATATATATATATATATATATATATATATATATATATATATATATATATATATATATATATATATATATATATATATATATACATATATATATATATATATATATATATATACATATATATATATATATATATATATATATATATATATATATATATATATATATATATAACTCTATATCATTGTATCCGGATTGTTCATGACTATGAAACATATGGTGAACATCGTCATCATCTCGAATCTTTAACTGATAAAACTTTACTTGGTTGTCTGTAAAAAACACCGGATCTTTATAGATGATTTGTCCCACCTGACTACACATCAATTTCTTTTCTATTTTTTGTTTCAGATGTGAAAATTTTGATCGTCTATTTATTGTAAATGGAGTTACTTCTATGTTGCGAAAACAAAAACTGAATAAGTGACACTCAAATATGTCACAATCGGTATGGACACTGATCATGTAATATGGTGATGAAGACATTTTTTTAAGATATAAGTTTAGTGTTTGATGGTGAGTGCATTTATCACACATTAGCATGCGGTTAAATAGGGTAGATGGTGAAGACAACACATGCAGAAGACAAGGAAAGTGCACTGATCACGTATCAACTTTGTTAAAAATCTCCCAGGATTCCTGCATGCAAAGACAAGACAAGGCAAGTGCCCTTACCAATGGTGCCTGCAAGATTCTTTTTCCCTAATAAGCCAAGGCATGCGCCTGCATGATTCTCTACAAAGATGATTCTGCCCTAACAAGACAAGGCATGTGCCCTTATCAATGACGCGTGATCACATGCATAAAGCAACGCATGCGCCCTCTTCAATGGCGCCTACTCACATGCATGCATAAACACAAGGCATGCACCCTTACCACTGACGCATACTCACATGCTTGTAAAAATGCAAGGCATGTGCCCTTACCAATGACGCCTTCACATATACATCTCATGCAAAGTACATTTTCCCGTGAATGCAACTTACCATCAAACTTACTTTCTCATGTATAAATACTGCAATACTCAGCCTATCTCTGCAACACCCAACCTCTCTGCAACATTCAACCTCTCTGCAACACTCATCTTATCTACAACACTCAGCCTATATGCAACACTCAACTTCTCTGCAACAATATGTCTCTATTGACTATGTGTGATGAACATCGAGGAACAATCGATAATATTGCGACATTTGTATGTTATTACTTAATCTATATTATTTATTACTTATTCTTATTCTTATTCTTACTTCCTAACAAAAATATCTCTATTGTTTATTACTTCTTCTTACTTATTTCTTACTTATATTTTATTAGGACCCAAAGAGGTTTCGATATCGTGTACATAAATATGTACCACACGATCCTTTGATAGAACCATATATTCGAGGATGCGGTTTTGATAATCTACTCAACATAGTCTCATACTCAGTTGACTACAAATTTATTCTTGCTTTGTTAGAAATATGGAGACCCGAGACCCACACATTTCACCTTCCTTTCGGTGAGTGTACCGTCACACTTGAGGACGTCTACATGTTGTTAGGTCTATGTATCGATGGTAAGGCCGTAAATGGTAGAGTTAACCAAGATAACTCTATATGCGATGAATTGTTGGGTGCCCCTTTGTGTGAAGAAACAACTACGGGAGAGACTTCTGGTCAACCTAGGGATCAAGGTATTAATTTAAAATATCTTAAACAATATTATTCAACTATAACATTAAACGAAGAATATACCGAGTATGAAAAGATAATTAAAACTCAGTGTTATATTATGACTCTATTTGGTCATTTTTTATTTCCTGAAAGTACTTGTAATACGGTAAATATTATGTATTTGTCTTTGTTACGAAACATAAATAAGGTAAGCACATATAGTTGGGGTTCAGCTGTTTTGTCCCATCTATATAGTTCATTGTGTAAAATTGCCCAAAAAAAATACTTGTACGTTTTATTCTTGCGCCTATTTGCTACAAGCATGGGGTTGTTCAAGATTGTTGTCACTCACCCCGGTCAACGAGAAGTCATTCACATTCTCCTATGCAACAAAGTGAGTTTATATTTAATTTTCTAATTTATTAGACTTTATACTACAACTAACTGTAACTAATATATTTTCAATCTTTTCGATCTAGGTGGTTAATTAAAGGGATGAAGTACAACAGGTTCCCAAACACGGTGTAGTAGTCTATCACAATCTTTTAGACCATATTGGATCAGACGATGTAATACTACTAAACAACTCTACATTTGATTCTAAAAAATTACCCAATTACATATCCTCTAATCATGTCATATTCTTGTACAATTTATCTAGAGGTCGTATCTGGGTCTTGATCATCAGGTTAACCATGATGATGTTGCAGTTTGGACAACAAAAACACCAATTATCCAGTTCACTACTGTGGAGATGCACTAGGGTGACTGTGTAAAACTGCATTTCGGCATGCAACAATAAATTCCAAAACCTCTGACGTGTTTGGGAGATTGGCATCGACAAAGAATCGATGGCCAATAGGATTATTTCGATTGGAGAGACTTTGTAAAAGAGATGTGTCGTCATTGGAGAAATCGACGGTAACACATCTTACATAAACCAGTCATACATGGTGCTAGACCAACTCAACATTATATGACATGGTTTAGGTCGGTTACAACGCCACAGTTTGTATATGAGCCAAGGTATTTTATTGATCCACGCCAACGAGTTTCGTCATCAAACGCCCAACAATAAATCCTTGCCCAAGAACAATGTCAACCCACCCAAATCCAATGACCAACCTCATACCATCACTCTACCATATACAACCAACCACCAACCACCCAACATCGCAACATATTCATGTCACAAACCCAAACTCAAAACCAGGAATCAAACTCTAACCACCAACAACCATACGCAGCGACCACATCAGTCTATAGCCCAGATGATTCATACGATTCAGCGTCATGCCATCGTAGCCCTCCACCAATGAAAACCCAAACATATCATCGCCATAATACCAAACCATTGTTTTACTTTAGTACACCACATGAACCATTGCTTCGTTTCCAAAACGATTCAATGTCCCAATTCGGGCAACCATATCATCCATAATCCACCCAACTACGACAACATGGGCACCAAACTCAATTACGGAAGCGTCGTTGGCGACCCCCCCCCCCCCCCCCCCAACTATTGGGGAGAAATGATGACAAACATATCAAATACCACTGGACCTTCACACCAGCCACCATTGCATCATGTCAGCACTTAAAGACCCCAAACCCCTTAGGGAAATCGTGGGAGACCTCAAAGACAGGCTAACGCATCTGGATGTGGAACATGGGGCGTTTCAATCGGAGAGTCATTGACTTTCTTATCAATTTTATGTAATTTAACTTTATATTATAATATTATTTTTTATTTAAGAATTAAATAAAATTATTATAAATATAAAATATAAAATAAAATATATATATATATATATATATATATATATATATATATATATATATATATATATATATATATATATATATATATATATATATATATATATATATATATATATATGTATAGTGCATGCGTTACATGCATTGGCGCATACACTAATGTAGTGTATGCATGCGTCAATGCATCTATCTTCAAGGCATGCATGCGCCCAAACAAATGGCATCTATGCTCATATGCAATACATGAATGCGCTCTATCAAGTGGCGCATATGTTCATTGGAAAATACATGCGCCAGTTCAACTGACGCATACGTAATGAAAGGTGGTTATTTCCTTAATTATTTTGAAATATAGGTTATTTTAGAATTTAAATTGAAAAAGGTGGTTATTTTTCTTTAAAAAAATTCAACAAGTGGAGCAAGCCAAATATAAAAGTAATGATGAGACTAGAAAGAAAGTTTTAAGAAATAGCAAGCATTTAACAAAGTTTGTATGGATGAAAGATTATCTTAAAATATACTATCTACATTGTGATACTTTATCTATCTTATATTTTTTTTTCCTGTTATTTCTATTATATACTTTTGGTTATTTTTTCTATGCATTGTTATTTTATAAAGTTTGTGTTTGTGTATTGTTTGAATGATAATAAACTTTTAGCTTTTTTCAATTCATATTTACTCATTTTATTATATTTTTAGGAGCTTAAACTCATTAAAATAGTGTGTACCATTGGTGGCCACTTTGTATAAACAAAATTTATTTAGAGATATATTCTATAGACATGATTAACTACGTTTTTCTAAAACTCTGTCAAAGGCCACGAGAGATATAGCCTATAGACATTGACTTTTTTTAATATTAGTGGTTTAGGGGTAGTATTAAGAAGAGAAAGGTAACTGTGTTGATTAGGGGTCTTCGTTTTAACATCGTATCTATTCAATAGGTAAAATTAAACTAGGTGGAAAAGTCGTTAGTGTTATAGTTTTTGGGAGATTTCATTTTATAATTGAAGTTTTAGATAGTTTTATTGGGAAGACGACTTTCAATTTCTATATGTGTTGGTGTGTTTAATAGATTATACTTTATTACATTAAGGTGTAGGTGATGGTTAGCCAATTCAAATTTTATAGTATTAGAGATTCGCCCTATTGTCAAAGTTTAATATGCTATAAAAGAAGGAAATTAGGGTCATGATAGACTAACCAGTTGTGAGCTTTGGCTTAGATTTTTGTCTTTCCAAGTCTCTGCATTTTCCTCATAACGCCATATCCAAGAATAAGAGAAGCAACCCGATTCAAAATCCTCTGAGTTTTGTGTTTTTAGACTTTGTGTTTTCTTCTTCCCTATGTTTTACTAATTAATCAGCGTGCATTGAAGATTGGGTTGTCGACGGTTATGAAACAATCTTACTCCTAGAAACCCTAAAGATAATTGAGGGACGACACATGAGAAACCATCTCAACTTCATTACAATGGTGGTTGAATCACCAACCTTTACGGTCTTTATAAATAGTGGTTGTCTGCCTACTACACTATTTTAGACTTTATGCAACAAAAGAATATGCAGCAGTTAAACAACCGTAGTCTAAAATAGTTTATACGGTATTTTATGTGTTGATAAATTTCTAAAAAACATTGTCATTTATTATCTTACGCCACAGTTATATAAACGCCGACCTCATACAATGGTCGCTTGTAATGCAAAGGCAACACTTTTAGTCGTAACAATTCTAGGGGTGTGCAAAAATATGGTTAATCAAACTATATTACTAAACTGAATTGCATTGTACTATAAATTAATTGAACCATTTGAATGATTAATGAACTAAACTATTTAAGTCAAACAATTCTAATTCAGTCTAAAATTGATTCATAACCAATTTTCTTTTATAAACTGCTTTAATTATATAAATAAGTTTTTTGTGACCTCATACAACGGTCGCTTGTAATGCAAAGGCAACACTTTTAGTCGTAGCAATTCTAGGGGTGTGCAAAAATATGGTTAATCAAACTATATTATTAAACTGAATTGCATTGTACTATAAATTAACTGAACTATTTAAATGATTAATGAACTGAACTATTTAAGTCAAATAATTTTACTTCAGTTTAAAATTGATTCATAACCAATTTTCTTTTATAAACTGCTTTAATTATATAAATAAGTTTTTTTTATACAAAGACGAAGAATTATTGAGAGTGAAAACAAAAAAAAATTAAAAAATATTTGTAATTTTGAAAAATAAAGAAGATTTTATTAAAAATTAAAAATAAAATTATAAAAAACAGTATAGTTTTTTTAGAAAAAACTCTGAAAAAAAAATTAAGTATTCCATAAAATAAAAATTATTTTGTTTTTGAAAATAAAATTTTTTTATTCATTAAAAAATATAATTTATTTGAAATAAAAAAATATTTTTTCAGAAAAATAAAAAAGTATTGTTTTTTGAAATAAAAAATATTCTGGAAAAAAAAATTTGTTTTTGAAAAATAAAAATTCCAGAATAAAATTTTTTTTGTAATGAAATTTATTTCCTCAAATTTTAAAATTTATTATTCTGAAACTTTTTATATTGAAAAAAATATAATTTATTATTATGAAATTTTTATTTTTCTGAAATCAACTTATTCTGAATTTTTTTCTTGTAAAATTAAAATTAAAATTATTTTCTAAAAAAAATATAGTTTTTGCCAGAAATTAAAATAATATATATTCCGATTCTTTTAATTTTTTTTCAGAAAAATGAAAAATTTAATTCTTTTTCTATAAATAAAAGATTTTTAAAAAATATATATATTTTCAAATATTATAAAAAAAGAATTTTATTTTTTTTAAAAAAAATAAAAAATTAATTTTATAAAAGTTCAAATTATAAAATAGATTTATAATTGCAAATGAACTATAAATTAGTTTATAAACACAAACGGATTATAAATTAGTTTTAAACTGAATTGAAACCATTTTATCAATTAACTGTGTTTTTATTAAAATGATTATTATGAAGTGATTTAATTTAGTGCAATTCATTACTATTCATAACCCATAAGCAATTCATACTAAATTTAAAATATTTCCATTGTCTAAAAGATTATCTTTACTCGTTTATTTCAAATACTAAAATTATATATCTGTTGCCTAAAAAATTTCCGAATAAAATTATAAAACTTAATGTACTACTTAAAATTAGTTTTAAATTTATAAGAAATCAATTTAAAATAATTTTTACAAAATAAAATAAAATTAAAACAGATTTTGTTTAAAGTTATAAAAACAAGTTGTAGTTTTTTTTTCTAGAAATCTATATTATATTATTGATGGGTTTTTATTATCATTATACACATTAAAAAAACTCATGAAACTATATTGATTTATAATAAAATTGTAATACAGTTGATTTTTTTTTGAAAAGTCACCGTCATCATATCAAATTATATTATATTTTTTTATTTATAGTATTTATTTATATTAATGAATCTATTTTTAAAAATAAAATGTATACAATCATCTGTCTTGATTAATGATAAATATGAAAAATCTTTCCATATATACAGATAGTTTTATTTTATTTATTTTTTGAAATATTTTGTAAAAGGTAAATATTTGATTTTAAGATTTTACAAAATTTTAATTAATAATTAAAAAACTTAATGCTAGAGAATGTACTACCAACAAACCAATTAATAAAACACATGCTAATAATATTCACTTTCTCATTTCAAATTATAAGTTTAAGTGGTTAAGATTATATTAGATTTTATCTTATAAATCTATATTATAAGTGTCTCGAGTGGAAGTGTAATATTTTAAAAACAAATAAATATTATTCTTTAATTTTATAAAATATTTAAAAAGTTGTAACTTTTATTTTAAACAACACCACTGCCCCAAGCATGTAACGGCAATCCATTACTTTAGCTACAATTTTAAAGGCATAACTTTAGCGAAATGATCTTGTTTCATTATTTAAATTTAAACTAAATCTTGATAATTTTATGATACATAAATATTTAAAGTAGAGGAAAATTTTATTTAAAACTTAAAATATTTAGATATTTATTTAATTCAAATTAACTATTAGACCAAATTAAACTTTGACTCATAAATAAATAAAAAATTAAAAGTAAAACTAAAATTTGACTCTTCTAAATTAAATATGACTCATGAGAACTTAGACAACTCTGCTCCATCTAGCACCGGTCTGGACCTATTCACCTCCGGGAAGTTATTCAAGAAATAATTGTGCACTTCTCTCTTGATATCGCCCACTTCCTCCTTCCTTCCCTCAACAATATTTACAAAGGAAATATAATTTCTTCTAGACCTATCCTTTATAGATCTATGTAAGAAACCAAAATTCCTGTCATCTTCCTTCAACCAAAGCACTCTCGATTTCTGCCTCAAGAAACTCTCTTTCAAAAATAGGTGATTACAAATCTCCGAAGAAACGACAACCCTTCTCTAAGCCAGAACATCTATAGATGAGACGTCGAATATACTAACCAAAGAATCAAGATCATTCAACTCATTTATTGCCGATTCCACCTTCAAATCTATCCAACCAAAAACCTCAACATTCCACTTTCTCAAACTAATCTTCAAAAGTCTTAATTTCTCTTTCAAAACAAAATCTCCTCCACCCTTAATCTTGAAGGACTGTCACTCTTTCTTGATAAACAACTGGAAATGAGGATGTTTAAGCCAACTGTTGTTAGGACACCAATTTTCATTACAACCTTTCAACCAAATAGGGCAACGATATGATATATCCCTTTTGCCTACGACCTGGCCTACATACTTCCAATCCACAACCAAACTTTTAGATAACAAAAACCTATCTAATCTTCTCATAGATGTACCTGTTCCATTAAACCAAGTGAAAGACCCCCTCACACACACACGGAACATCAATGCAACCCATGTCTTCAATGTAACTCCTAAACTCCAATATTTCACATCCACGCCCCCCATCACTCACCCCGTTCCTCTATATGCTACAAGAAAATCCCCCAACTATCCAATCCCCCTACTGAATTTGTTCTTCATCACTATCAGATCCCTCCACAACCTCCTCTTTAGAGATTATTGGCATGGAGAGTACACATTAACGACCATCCACTCAGCATTAACCCCCACGAATCCTTCTCCCCTAAAGCTGAAGGAAAGCTTAAGGAGATCCTTCCTCCACAAAATGGAAAAGCCCCATGTTGTCCCAACCGCCCCAGACTCAGACCATTCAACATTAACATCACCCCACAATGAAGAAACAACGTTCAAGTCCAACGATGAAAGCTTAGATTCTTGAATAAAACAGATATTCACCTTGCCCGCTCGAATCAAGTGAGCAATTCTCTTCCTCTTAACTAAGTTACCACCCACTCTGATGTTAATTAATAAAATATTCATTAAGCAACAAATTTTTCAACCTCCCTCTTAGACTTCCCTTCTTTATCTCTAAGCTCCGTCTTCCTGATCTCTTCCTCATAAACTAATTTGCTGCCTTCACCTGAAATACCAAGAGTTGAGATGATCTCCCATAAATTCTTCTACACCTTTAAAGGAAACAAAATAGAAAATGGAAGCTAGAATATTTGATACTTTATTCAAAAGACTACGCTGGCTTTTATAAAGTCTTACAATTTGAATGCAACTGCAATAGAGAAAAATAAGGAAAATAAATTATAACAAACTGGAATAAATCAACTCCTAGAAACTAGCTTATTTAGACCTATTCTTTAGCTAACCTTAAACCCAACAAATTCCTCCCCTTAAACTGACACATGCTTAACTAGCATCAGTTTACTCCTCAGGTCGTCGAACACCAAGCAAACCTCTAAGTTTCACAAACTGATCCAACTTAATAGGTTTAGTCATTATGTCTGCCACTTGATCATCAGTTCCACAAAATGCTAACTTCACAGTTCCTTCACTTGATAAATTGCGTAGATAATGATATCTAACATCAATGTGTTTTGTCCTTCGATGCATAACGGGATTCTTGGATAGTTTAATTGCTGAACTGTTATCACACATTATGTGAATGCAATTACAGTCTTTGACGCTTAACTCTTTCAAAATTCCTTTCAGCCAGACGCAATGACATGCACAGGTAGTGGCAGCTACATACTCAGCCTCTGTAGATGAGAGAGTCACAATCCCTTGTTTTCTTGAACTCCAATAAATTGTTGCACCACTTAGTAGAAAGACATAGCCCGAAGTACTTTTTCTATCGTCCACATCTCGTGCATAGTCGCTGTCTGTGTATCCCAACAGATTCGCATCCGTGCTTCTCTTGTAAAAAATTCCCAGCTCCAGTGTTCCTTTCAAGTACCTTAGTACCCTTTTAGCAATCATCATGTGTTCTTCTTTAGGTTCAGCCATATAACGAGAGATTAAGCATACCACAAACATCAAATCCGGACGCGTTACCGTTAGATACATTAAGCACCCTACTAGTTGTTTGTACAACATTGCATCAACATCTTTGCTGCTGCCTTCCCTTGACAAAACAGTACCAGGAACTATTGGATTCTTGACAGCATTACAACTCCACATATGTAACCTTTGCAAGACTTCCTTAGCATACTTCTTTTAGCACAAATGAATCCCGTCCTTACGCTGATTGATTTCAACTCCAAGAAAAAACTTCATCTTTCCCAAGTCGATCATCTCGAACTCCTTCTGCATTGACAACTTGAACTCTATGCACATATGCTCATCATTTCCTGTATATATTAAATCGTCAACGTAAAGACTTACCACCAATAATTTGTTTCTATTTTTCTTCAAGAACAAGGTGTGATCATAGTTGCTTTTTTGAAACCCTTCCTTCTTAAAGTGACTCTCAATTCTGCTAAACCAAGCTCTTGGGGCTTGCTTTAAGCCATAGAGAGCTTTCTTCAGCCGATACACCTTATCTTCCTCACCCCTTTTGATGAACCCTTTCGGTTGATCGATGTATACCTCCTCCTTTAATTCGCCGTACAGAAAAGCACTTTTAACGTCAAGCTGGTAAACGCACCAACCACGCTGAGCTGCTACTGCCAAGAGAATTCTGATGGTATCCCAACGAGCCACTGGCGCATACATTTCATTATAGTCTACTCCCGCTGTTTGCGAATACCCTTTGGCGACGAGTCTAGCTTTTCATTTATCCACCTTGCCTTCTTCATTTAATTTTGTTTTGTATACCCACTTAACCCCAATTTTCTTTGCTTGATGTGGCAGTGACACAAGCTCCCAAGTCTGATTTCTCTCAATAGCTTGAATTTCCAGCTTCATGGCCTCCTGCCATTTTTCTTCCTTCACAACTTCATCAAAGCTTACTGGACCATCATGAGAGATATAAAAGGCTAAGTTTGTTTTAGTTCCTCTTCTTCAGACAAGCCTTCGCCGCTTTCATAGTTATTCATCCAACTAGGCTTTCTTCTCTCTCTTCTTGTTTGTTCTTCTGGTGATAACTGTCCAGCTTCTGGGAGCTCCTTTGTCCTGTCGTATTCACTTTCTTCAACATCACTATCAGTATATTCCGTTTCAAATTCTTCTGTTACAGCTTCGTCATCTCCCCATGTAAGAGCATTTTGCTTTAACTCTGTTGCGCTCAAGTTCCAATCCCATTTACCACCTTCTTCGAATATGACATCCCTGCTAATAATTATTTTTTTTGTTATCTGATCATACAACCGATAAGCTTTAGATTCGTCACTGACTCCAAGCAAGATGCACTTGTCACTTCGATCGTCAAGTTTAACTCTTTTCTGTTCAGAGACATGTACATGTGCAATGGAGCCGAATACTCTGAAGTAGTCAACCTTCGGCTTTATTCCTGTCCACCTTTCTTCAGGTACCATGTCTTTTACCGCCTTTGTAAGACTTCGATTCAAGACGTGGGTTGTCCATCTCGCTGCATCTGGCCATAGTGATCTCAGCATCTCCTTCTCAGTCAACAAACAGCGCACCATGTTCATGATGGTTCGATTCCTTCTTTCTGCCACTCCGTTTTGCTGTGGAGTGTATGCTGCTGTCAACTGCCGGGCCTTATGCCATAATCCTTGCAGAACTGGTTGAATTTATTTGATGTAAATTCTCCTCCCCTGTCAGTTCTTAGTCCGCAAATGGATGTTTTTGCTTCCTTTTCAACAAAACTTTTGAAGGTTTTAAATGCCTCAAAGGATTCTGCTTTATCGGAGAGAAAATAGATCCAAGTTTTTCGAGAGAAATCGTCTACAAACACTAACAAATACCTCTTACCACTGTGAGAGGTTGGAGTGATTGGTCCACATAGATCTCCATGAATTAATTCCAATTTCTCTGATGCCCTCCAACCACTTTTCTTTGTAAATTTCCCCCGCTGCTGTTTTCCCACATTGCATACCTTGCAAACTTTGGCTGCTTCTTTCAACTTTGGTAACCCTTTTACCATTTGTTTTTGCTGCATTATTTGGATGGACTTGTTATTTAAATGTCCATATCTCTTGTGCCATAGATTCTCCAAGTCTTCTTCCTCCATCTTCAAACAACTACCAGGAAGTGGTTTCATCTTTGCATTGACCATGAACATACGATTCATAGTCATTGGAGTGTCTACTATCAAACCTCTTTGATGATGATAGATTCTGCAAGTACCCTCTTTAATTATAATCACTAAACGCTTTTCCTGTAGTTGTCCTATGCTCAACAAGTTGTTGCTGAGGTTTGGGACATAATAGACGTCAGATACCGTTTGTGTGATTCCTTGTACTTCAAACCTGACGTTGCCTTTTCCTTGAACTGCCATCCTTGTGCTGTTACCCAATCTAACAGAATGCGTGAAGCTTTCGTCAAACTCAACAAACCAAGTTTTGTCTCCTGTCATATGGTTTGAACACCCGGAGTCGAGAAACCAAATACCTTTTCCTTCAGCTTTACTGACTTCTGTGTGCGCCATTAGGAGGAGTTCTTCTTCCTTGTCGAACTCGGTATAGTTGACTCCTTTTTCCAGACTTGAACATTCAAATTGATAATGCCCTTGCTTTCCACATCGAAAGAAATTGATGGTTGACCTGTTGACGAAAGATCTACCTCTTCCCCGACCTCTGAAGTTGTCGCCTCGGAAGTTGCCGCCTCTGAAGTTGTTGTTTCCTCTCTGATATATGCCTCTACCTCTTCCTTGTACATTTCCTTGCTCATTCTCCACCTGTAGAACTTGCTCTTCACTTCTTTTCTCAATCACCTTTTGTTCATGTACAAGCAAAGATGCTTGCAATTCATCTACTGTGAGATCATCAATGTCCTTGGACTCTTCGATGGAACATACCACAAAGTTGAAGTTGTCTGCGAGACTCCGAAGTATTTTTTCGACAATTTTGACATCGTTCATGTCTTCTCCACAGTTCCTCATGTCTTTGGCAGTAGACATGACTCTTGCGAAGTACTCAGACACACCTTCTCCCAATTTCATTTCAAGGGTTTCGAATGTTCTCCGAAGCCGTTGCAGTTGTGCGCGTTTCACTCTAGCACTTCCCTGATACTTGACTTTCATTGAATCCCATAACTGTTTGGTTGTTTCCTTCTGGGTGATGGTTTTCAAGATGCTCTTGTCTATGGACTGGAAAAGATAGTTCTTTGCTTTGAGATCTTTCAGTTTTGCTTCGTCGAGTGCCTTCGCGCTTATGGCTTCGGTCCTCTTCAACTCTTCGAGCCCAAGTTCGATGACGCTCCAGTACTCCTTAGAACGGAGGAGATTTTCCATAAGTAAGCTCCAGCGATCGTAGTCACCGTCGAACTTCGGAATGCATGGTGTTGAGAGAGTTTCTGCTGCCATAATTCCTTTCTTCTGTGTTTTTCCTCTCAAACACTATTGCAGACTTTCGTTACTTCCTCTCAGTGTTTTCCTCTCAAACACTCAATTTGTAAATTACTCTTATCAGGCCCTTTCGAGCTCTGATACCAGATAAAGGAAACAGAATAGAAAATGGAAGCTAGAATGTTTGATACTTTATTCAAAAGACTACGCTGGCTTTTATAAAGCCTTACAATTTGAATGCAACTGCAATAGAGAAAAATAAGGAAAATAAATTATAACAAACTGGAATAAATCAACTCCTAGAAACTAGCTTATTTAAACCTATTCTTTAGCTAACCGTAAACCCAACAACCTTGGAATCCATTTCCGCCTAAAATCTCTTGTTCCCTTGGTTTACCTTTGAACTCGTAACTGAATGACACCTCGAAACAGATTGATTTGACCTAGTAACCTTCAAATTTGGCTCATTCGACTGAGATGATGGAATAAATTTGCTTCAAATGCAAAAGGTTATGACGAAGTCCTACCGTCTGACCATCAGGAGAGGTGATGGAATTAACCACAAACTCATAGGACAGTTCTACTGTAATAGGTAAAGAAGAGGGACAAAAAACCATGTGTGACCCTAAACTCTCACTAATCTCAATAGAAGAGTTGTTTGGAAAACAAACGGGTTTTCCCTTTAATTTCTTCACCCTACTCCTTCGGCCCACCTTAGAAGTAGGCAATTGGGCTGAACGGGCCTTCAATAACTCATCGAAGACAATGCAAGGAACCTGGACCAAACTATGGTTCACTGTTTCAGATTTAATTCCCTCTAAGGGACCGACCACTAACTTTGACTTAGCTCCATTCTCAAAAAGCCCACGAGAAGAAGACACGCCGCTATAATCTGCCACATCTATAATAGGCCTTTTGTCGATAGCATATACTTTAACTCTTTGCTTCAAAACTACAAAGTCTATGTCCTCCTGCTCTGAATCTACATTCTTTATGCCTCGAGACCCAACCTCTTCATCACCCTCAGGATCATCCTCTTTATCCATGAAATTCTCCCAATAAAAGTTATCAAGAGAATACTATGAATCTGACACCGGAGCAGAAGAAACAAATTTCTTCACCAAACTGGTAGACGGACCAAGATTCTCTTCCACAACTCTAACTCTAAATGGAACTCCATTAATATTCACCTTAAACATTTCATTGATCAACATCCCACAAGATGTCCTAACCATGAAGTTAGCCATGTCCTACTTTGTAAGATCAGAAGTATTGCCATCACAACAAACATATGTGCCACCCAAGGAAGAAAGGAAAACAAAGAAAGTGGATTGACCAAGCATGGCAAGGAACAGCTTAGCACCGCAACCATGTCAGTCTCTCTGAATCAATGTCATCAGCCTTTCACTTCCTAATCTCTGAAAACCATTGAACAAGCCAATCTTTCGTGCCCTCTACTAAAGCTTCAAGTTCACCATCTTCATTTTCTTCAAGAAGACAAAGGTTGGCTCCCAAGGGAGTCTTGAGTCTCCTTGTGAAAAAAATACCCTCCTATTGAAACATCATTTGCATGTTATACGTTGAACCCAAGATCAAAACCTTCCCAACAAAAGCTCTCTCGAACCTCTTCAGCTCCTCATTCCCAACATCTAAAATGACCTGCTGATCAGACTTGGAAAGGGGATCAACACAAGCCTTTCGATAACCAGGGACACGCGTAATATCAACATAAGAGCTCCCCCTAAGATGATGATTCAGAGCAAGGTTGGGGTAGTTACGAAAGTTAGAAACATTGACAGCTATGGATTCTTCAGCTTTGGTTCCAACACACTATTCCCTTTAGTGTAAACCCGGGGGGGGGGGGGGGGGGGGGGGGGGGGGGGGGGGGGACGCTCCTTCAACAGCTCATTGAAACCTTGGGATATTGGCAAACAACTTTCTCCCTTCTATCAACAAGTTGTCCAGTTGCAACATCAACCTTCTCATATCACTGACATCAAAGATGTGAATAAACCAATATTTCCTACCTTTCTTATCCCTCTTCCGCGGAATGATGACCTCGTCAATCACTCCAAACTCTTCAAATAACTTGTACAAATCTTTAGCCCTCATGTGATTTAGAAACTCTGTGAAAAAGACCATTGTAGACTCGTTTTCACTCTTCCGCTTGGACTCGAACTCTGAATCTCATTTACCACTCTTACAATGTTCTTTTCTATGAGAAACTTCAACCCATTCTTCTTCTTCTCTGGAAACTTTAGTTCTCGTCATCTATGAACAAAAGAAGAACTCTATGAAGAACAGAAAATACCTCAGCGTATGATATAGAAACTTTTTATTATACCTTACACCACCCTATGAAGATAAGGAATTTTTGAAGGAAACTTTAGTTCTTCTTCTTTCTTTCTTATCTTGACGATTTCTTTTGATTTTTCAATATTTGTTTCTTTTATAATACCTTACACCACTCGTCTTAACAAAAATTCCTTCATCCGCTATTGCGGCATCAATATATTCTTGAGAGTCGATATTATTCATTGGAAGTATTTGAAAAATTTATATATATATATATATATATTATATATATATATATATATATATATATATATATATATATATATATATATATATATATATATATATATATATATATATATATATATATAAATATAAGTGAAAAAAAAATTAACAATTAGTTTTCATTTGAAACTTTTCAAACTCTCATAGAATTCACCTAGAACTATAAGATAACTCCACAAGAATGAAATAAATTGAATGTCCTTCAATGTTGAGTTTAATAAAGGTAAAAATCTCAATCTTTGGAACATAATATATATATATATATATATATATATATATATATATATATATATATATATATATATATATATATATATATATATATATATATATGCTCCCTAACATAATTTTAAAAACCGTTGCTTATTATACTGCATGAGAACGGTTTTTTACCTCTCAAACATTAGATGTTGTCATAGAGACCACAACTAAAACATGAAAAGAAACTTAACATTCATCATAAAAATTTGTTCAGCCAACTCTAATCCTCTTTGGTAACCTTAAGTGTATCTAGGGGTGGCAAACGGGCATGCCCGCCCCGTTTAGACCCGTCCCGCAAAAGCCCACAAAAAAACGGGGCGGGGCGGGACAGTCATAGTTGAGGATGCGGGCCTAAAACTTAGACCCGCCCCGCAAAAAAGTGAGGGCGGGGAAAGCCCGCGGGCACTGCACTCTTTAAGCCTAAAAATACAAAAATTTATGTAAATACACGTGTCCGCAAAAGCCCGCAAAAAAAACGGGACGGGGCGGGGCGGACACATTTGAGGATGAGGGCCTAAATCCTTGGCCCGCCCCGCACAAAAGTGAGGGCAAAACGGGCATGGCCCGCGGGCCGAGCCCGTTTTGCCACCCCTAAGTGTATCTATATCGGGTGAAGTTATAGTAATTTAAATCTTCTAAAGTTAATATATGCTAGGTGAAGTTATAAATTTTCCATAAAATTTTTTTAAACATACATCGATATCAGAAACCAATCCATTCACACATTGCATGTCAGATCCAACGGCATATAGAAAAGAAGTGTAATGAACGACGTCTACATTAGTTTTAATAACTTCAAGGTGCAAGCTCTACTTGGAGGTTTGACTTGAATATATGAAGTATCGGTGCCATTAGATGATGATAAACTTCAAGGGAAATTGTCCAACACAATTCTTATTCAATTTTTTTGCCATCTTTCCCTTGTGAAGTTGGACAACATTCCATCACCAACACATATTCATTTAATTTTGAATCACTTTTTTCAATAAAATATTTTGGTAAAAACTGTATAATGAAAAATAAAGAAAAACGACTGGAACAAAACAGCTAAAGGTGTACTGTTTTTCATTGTTTTTATGATAAATAAAAAATTATGGTTATATTGATACGATTTTAACGTTATTTCTTGATTATTATTAGAGAGTATAAAAAGACCAAACAGAAAGAGATAACAATCTAGTCTTAGTCTTGTCATCATATTTTGTGCATGTAAACAAAGTTTAGGTATGGTACTCAAACTCAAGAAAACGAAACGGTTAAAATCATTAAAATGTTAACATACTTATCCAATACAACATTGAGTAATAGTAAAATACTTTGTGATTCAATTTTTTATAGAGGTTACTGATAGAGATTATATAATGACTTCAAATGTGGAGATAAAAAAGATTCAGAAAAGTTGTATAACCAAAAACAATTCTTAGCCAAAAGAGAAACAACTCTTGAACAATATAAAATTTAACACATTATGAATCTCAATCTATGATAATAGTCTATAGAATATATTTTGATTTTTAATCTACTTAATATTCATCTTCATGTCTGGAGAATCGTTGAGAGTTATAGTAGCCATAGTAGCGCATACATTGAAGTTATCCAAAATTTGACTTTCAATTTCTTCTGATTTAGAACATTTTTTATCTTCATGCTTAAAGGGTTTTGGAGAGATTTCTTTAAAGCTTTCCAAAATATGATTTTCATGAATTTCTTCTGATTTAGGATATTTTCTATCTTCGCATTTGAGGAGTCTTTGAAAATCTTCTTTGTGACTTTCCATGAAACATTTTCCACAAATGTTCTTGATACCAGCACGATCATAAGAGCCGCATATTTTGTTAGAGCAAATTAGTGAATCCATATTGTTTCAAATTGATTGACTTAAGAGAGAATGAATAAAAAAATAAATCACAATGGAAGAGAACAAAACTAGTTTATGAAAAAGAGAGAAATTGTTTAATTTATGAATGAGCTAGGTTTAATTTATAAAGAAAGATATCAATTATGGTCATTAATGATAGACTATATTCAGTTACTAAAAACAATCTAATCAAATCTTTTCAGATTTAAAAAAACTAATCATTCCATAAATATAGGAATTTGTTAGGAAATCAGTTAAATAAAATAAATAAAAACCAAAACCTCAACTGAGTATATACCTCAACTTTTTTTATCCTATTGCTCCTTTCACTTAATCTTATATTTTTATTTCTATTCCTAAAATTTCGAATTTTTTAGTTTCTCTAATTATGATTTATTTTATTGTTTAAATTGGATCATTATTTATTGCTTATTTATTCTTGTCATGGAAAAATCTTAACATTAATATTTAGGATTTTTTAATGGAAAACAATTTATAATATAGTAAAGATCATGATTATATTGGGCTAACCTTACTATTTATAATGGAAAATTATTTATAATATTTTAGTTTCTCTAATTATGATTTATTTAATATATGTGTCATTTAGAATATAAACTAATATCTAGAATGAGATAGGTTTAATTTATAAAGAAAAATAACAATTATGATTATTAATGATAGACTATATTCGGTTATAAAAACAATCTAATCAAATCTTTTCAGATTAAAAAAACTATTATTTATGAAACATAATTCAATTAGTTCCATAGATATAGGGATTCGTTTATATATATATATATTATATATATATATATATATATATATATATATATATATATATATATATATATATATATATATATATATATATATATATATATGAGTTTAATTGAAATACACTGACAGTGTAAAAGGATTTTACACCGTCGGTTAATCATAGACGTCGGATTTTAAAAGAAGTTTGACTTTTATTTTAAAAATCTATAAAGTAATACAAACGGATGATGGTGATGAATCGATTGTGTAAAACTTTTTACACTGACAGTGTATAGTAATTAATCTATATATATATATATATATATATATATATATATATATATATATATATATATATATAATCAATTAAATAAATAAAATAAAAACTAATTTATAATAAAAATCCAAAAAAAACTCTCTTGATCTCTGAAACACTGAAAAAACCAATCCAACGAAATCAGTTGAAAAGGGAATGATAAATGTGTGATTTCAGCTACAACCAAAACCTAATATATGAGTATCCCCAATTTTATCATAGCATTTAAAAAATAAAAATAAAAATAGGAAAAATATGTGAATAATGTATTTAATTTTCCAGTACCAAATATATTTAATTCGTTTTGCAACAAAATTAAAATGTGTGAGTATTATATTTTATTTTGTGAGTAAAAATGTGTGAGTATTAAATTTAATTTTGTTGCATTTTATGCAGGGAGTGTTGGAACCATTGAAAGCTAATTAAAATATTCTTATATTAAATATTTTGTTTTGTCCTATTGCTCCTTTCACTTAATCTTATATTTTTATTTCGCTTCCTAAATTTTTTTAATATTTTAGTTTCTCTAATTATGATTTATTTTATTGTTTAAATTGGATCGTTATTTATTGCTTATTTATTCTTGTCATGGAAAAATCCTAACATTATATATTTAGAATTTTTTTAATGGAAAACAATTTATAATATAGTAAAGATCATGATTACATTGGATTGACCTTACTATCTTAATTCGCACAAATCTATGTTTTATTTAAATAATTTAAAATCTAAATAATATTTTTAAAAACATATAAGTAAAGTATATGGTTTTCAAGACTCAAGAAAACAAAATCTTTAAAATTATTAAAATACTTTATGATTCAATTTTTAATCTCGACAAATTTGATCATTTTAAATAGAAATTTCTGATGGAGATTATATAATGACTTTAAATAGAAGTTTATGATAAAAAAATATGTGAAAAATTGTATAAAAAACAAAAATATATTCAGAATTGTAACTCATTTAAAAAAAATTGGATATAACCATTCTGTTCTTGATGTAACTTTTCAATAGCACTACCATGCATCCATTAAGAAGATATTACCATCACTTCATATATATTTAGAATTTTAACTCATTTTAAATAAATTTGGATATAACTATTTTCTGCACTTGATAGAACTTTTCAATATAGCACTAATATACATGCATTAAGAAGATATTAACATCGATAAGCCAAATTGGCATTACAACAGGAGACACACAAACCGGAAATATGACCCCAAAAATTCTTATTGCCTAAGTTTGAACTCATAATAAAAATAAAAATATATATTCATAACAAAAAGAGAAACAATTCTTGAATCTCATTCTATTCTTGAACAATATATTCATAGCAAAAAGAGAAACAATTTTTGAACAATATAAAATTTAACACATTATGAATCTCAATCTAGGATAATAATCTATGAAATATGTTTTACTTTTTAATTTACTTAATATTCATCTTCATGTCCGGAGAGTCATTGAGAGTTATAGTAGCCATAGTAGCGCATACATTGAAATTATCCACAATTTGACTTTCAATTTCTTCTGATTTATGATACTTTTCATCTTCACCTTCACGTTTGAAGAGTCTTTGAAAATCTTGTTTGTGACTTTCCATGAAACACTTTCCACAAATATTCTTGATACCAGCACGGTCATAAGAGCCGCATACATTGTTAGAACAAATTAGTGAAACCATATTGTTTCAAATCGATTGATTGACTTAAGAGAGAATGAATGAAAAAATAAATTACAATGGCAGAGAAAAAAACTAGTTTATGAAAAAAGAGAGAAATTATTTGATTTATGAATGAGGTAGGTTTAATTTATAAAGAAAAATATCAATTATGGTAGACTATATTCAGTTACTAAAAACAATCTAATCAAATCTTTTCAGATTTAAAAAAAACTAATCATTCCATAAATATAGGAATTTCTTAGAAAATGGGTTAAATAAAATAAATAAAAACCAAAACCTCAAATATTATTATTTTTTCCATAATGACAAGCTAGTGGACAAATTAGTTGGTTACAATCTTTTTTGGTTCAAGGATACATATTTCAGCTACAACCAAAATCTAATATATGAGAAGCAACCGAATAAGATAATGTTCATTCAAAGCTAATTAAAATATTCCTATATTAAATATTTTATGATAGTATTTAAAAAATATAATATATGAGTAAAAATGTGTGAGTATTATATTTAATCTTGTTGCATTTTGTGAGTATAAAAAAAATGGTCGTTTTAGTTTATTCATCAAATTTGTATCATTCATTCTATTTTATCGATAAAAAAATAAAAAAATGTATTTAAAACAATTTTTTTATTTTAAACTTTGATTAAAAATATATTTTCTTTAAAGTTAACATAATATTTGACTATAAAAAGAAGTCATTTTGTGAGGTTTTAGAAACTTTTTGAAAAAGTTTTTTTTAGAGGCATAACATAATGCAAAAAAAGGAGATAGAGTTTTTTAGAGTTTTTTTTTATAGAGGAGACAAAATTTTGAAAAAAAAAGAAGAGAACATCACAAATCCAAAAAGCAAAGCATCCAAAAAAAAATGTAAGGAGAGGAGATTTTCCCCTTCTTCCCTATAACCGCGCCTCCACTCACCTTCCCGACCATCACCATGTACATCTTTTGCTTCCGGTGTATGCACACCGCCGTTGTCACCGGTTACAACTTACTTCCTGCGTTTTCTTGTTTTGTGTCACAAGATTTGTTTGTTTGTTTTTTTAATGTGGAGGGCCTAGGGCCAAATAGAAGAATTACATACAAGCTTGTCTTCTAACAATAGTATCATTTAAATATTCTATTAAAGCATGGCACATTCAACATGGACATTCATCATACTTAATGTAGTCCGTCAGTTCATGTGCTCCATTGTTTAGCTAACATATCAGTGCAATCTTCCCTATATGTGTTTTATATACAAATCTTCCATTCTACTTCCTATTTGGAGAATTATTCTTATCATGTTTGATCTCAGCACTTGTTTCATATGGTTCACGTGAATAACTTCAACCATAAGTTTGCTATCAACTTGCGTAACAAGTCGTCTGAATCCATTTTCCCTATCAATTTCCATACCTTCCAACACGCCCCAAAGTTCTGATATGTGACTACTACACTTTCCAATATGCTCAATATAACCTCTGATCCAATGGCCCTGATAGTCTTGAAACATTCCCTCACTACCTGCCTCTTTCCCTTCTTGCACAACTCCATAAGAGTTCAGGCAAATTGAGTCCACTTCATATGCCCTCCAATTGACATGTATCTCGATTGGCTGACTTCTAATGACTTTGGCTTGCATACTACTTCTTCTGTGGTACATCTGAACATTTCCCTGGATTTTATTTACCAAATTATGTGGCATGACATAAGTTGGCACATGCAGCCTTTAGTTCCAATACCAAATGTTATGGCAAGCAGTGGCCCAAATTGCCAACCAATAAATGTTATCTCTACTTTGATTACATCTCATGTTTATCTCCAACCATTCAGCCTGCTCCAAATTAAAAAACACTTACTTATTAGCATTGCTTACAAGTTGGGTCCAGACCTGCTTGGCTATTTTACATTCTCTCAAAGTATGGATTATTGATTTTGTTGGTCTAAGCCCTAAAGGTCAATAGATTTGGTACTTGTATTAAATTATTTATTAATAATAAAATACATTTCTTTGTTATGTTTTTTTCTTTCTAAAATAACAAAGTCCCTCGAATAACTAGTATGTTTAATGAAATGTTAAGTGTGACTTAATCATGAAATCCCATTAAACATAAGGATAATATTTTTAAAGTATATGTAGTCGAGCTTTATTATAAAGTGAGATAATATTAAAGCATTAAAACTATTATGTGGATGGACTGACAATCACATCTCATAGATCATGGATAAAGATTTATTAAGTCTTCATATAGGTATGAATATTAGGAGTAATATTTATACTGGATTGACCCGCTATAAGAATACTACATAGAAAGGTATGCATAATGTCATAACTTATTATCATGGTGATAGTGGTGTATACCGCCCTTTGACCTTAAACCACTATGGATCTTAGATGTAGGAGTCGAGTATTTTATTGTTGATCAAACATTGTCCGTAACTGGATGATTATAAAGATAGTTTATGGGTACTCCACAAATCATATTGAGGGACATGAGTGACCTAGATGGAATTTTCTCATCCCGCATACTAGGCTAAATGTCTAAGGGCTCAATATTGAACTGGAAAATGATCACACGGTATATGCATTCTGTTTAATATAGGCATTAAGATAAAATGTTAATTGTACACAATAATATTATCACGAAAAAGTTTTGTCATCTCACATTATATTTAACCTACAAGGTCAAACACATAAGGACAGATTGATAAGAGACGGAATAAATAAGGAACACCGTAAGGTACAGTTTACTTAAGTGGAATATGGAACACCGTATAATATATTATTATTATTATTATTATTATTATTATTATTATTATTATATTATTATTATAGTTATTAAATATAATAATAATAAAAATATGTTTATTATAATAATAGTTATTATAAGAATATAATAATATTATTATATGGTGTACTTAAGTTGGGCTTTTCAGCTTATTGGTCACACAAGTGATTATATACATAGAGCCCTTGTGTAGAAGCTAAAACACTTAATGAAATTTGGTTTTTCAAACCTCACCGAAATTCTCTCTCTCTCTCTCAAAGTATTCATTTGTAGTCGCATTGAGATTGAAGATACTATGTTTGTGTGGATTGAGTAGAGACGTTGATCATCGTCCATCACTTGGGATCATTCATTCGGGTCTGTATCAAAGTTTTTAATCACCACAAGAGGTAATTTTTCTATTATTGACCATGCATCATTCGTAAGAATCAACTAAAAGGAAAAATTTTGTTTTCCGCTGTATTATGAATTGCTTTTTCCCTTCAATGGTATCAAAGCCACTTACGAAACCATGATTCAATAGTTGTTTAATTTCGGTAATTTATGCATTAATTCGATTAAAACGCATAATGAATTAAATAATAATGAGATATTAAATATTGGCATCAAGTTGTGTACAATTTTGTTGATTCGATGTTGACTAGGCTTCATAACCGACTTTTGTATGGTGAAGTAGCGATACTTCGATCATTCATAAGTTACACAAATTTGATTGATCAATCTTATATATGATATAAGTAATTCTAGTGTAACGATGATATATTTGATATACTATTTCAATTTTCATATACTCGATTTTGTTCATTCGACTTTGAAATCAATCTTTAATATGGTGAATCAATGACATTTCAATCAATCATATTAAATGATCAATTGTTATGTTTTTGATGAGATGGATGTGTTGTATTAGAGTATGACATCGCAAGATTTGTTTTGTCAAGAGTTATAATTTTAGGGTTCACAAAATTTTATAATATAATTGTTATTTTATTATTATTATTATTATTATTATTATTATTATTATTATTATTATTATAAGTTTTAATAATAATAATTATTATTATTATTGTTATTATTATTATTATAAAAAGGATATACAGTGTCGTGGTATACACAATGCAATGCTTAATATATGATGCCAAAGTATATCAAACAAACAAGTTTTCAAAAGAATGAAGCAATTTTACGATAGTGTATCTATTCTAGAATAAAATGTTCTCAAAATAAAGTGATAAAGTATCATGTTATTATTTAATTATTTAATAATAAGTTGTTATATCATTTATTTAAATAATTTGGTATACGTTTTAATCGGACAACAAAATCCTGAATAACTAAATATAGTATGATCAATTATAAAAATTTAACTTAATTTATTTAACTAATAGAATTTAAATTAATAATAATAATAAAATGTGTTTATTATTGTTGTTTTGTAGTGGGCGGTTATGACATTTGTCTTCTTTTATTTTGTTTTGGGAATTTTAATACGACATGCGTGTCGTGCTTTTCTCTTTACTTTCTTTATATAACTTCTTTTTCCATCTCACCCCCTCGTATGTAAAACGAGTATTCTTTAATGTAATATAATGTAATGGAGAAAAGAAGAAGACAAGATCAAATGAGGACAACCATGGAGATCTAGCGTGGAGAAGCGTAGATCGTTATTAGATTTATCTTAGGTTCTCTCATTGACTTACAGGAATAATTGTGCTAGGAGTCGTAACGGTGTCATTTTAATTTTATATGTATGCTGATACATGTGAATGCATATTGATACATGTGAATGTATATTGATGCATGTGAGAGATGATTCATGTTATAAATAAGTCGGTGAGATCAAACTAATCAAAATTCCCTCAAATCAAATATTAAGTTTAAACTTTCCAAATTATAGCACTCATCAAGACTAGTATCAAATAATGTAGTTTCCGCCTAACGCGAGATGCATGTTGTAATACCCCAAAATTTACCCTTCATTTTTCATGGAAGCATAGGATTGCGTTTCACATTGCATTAGCATCATACTAGGTCATACTCATTGCATACTGCATTAGTGACTTGGAAATCAGAGTTTGATTAATCACTCCTTAACAGAAGGAGCCCACACAAGGCAAGACTGAGAATTGAACTTCATTCTCCAATTATACAAGTCTCAAGGGGTCCATGTGTCTTATTATGGTCCCCAGTTCATCAGTGGAAGATTCAAAGCTCTCGGAGTGTGCATCTGCATTTAATCAGAAATCAGGGTTTCGTGGCTATCTGCAACAGGCAAGGTTGGTTGGAAGTGAAGGGGGCTCATTCATGTCATGATTATAGAAGCATCTTGGCCTAGGAAGATTCACAATTATCTCACAAAGATCCATTGGCAATCAGTGCAATCAGTTCCTAGTCATTTTTGCCCTAAAACTAAGGTTTGGTATAAAATTGGTTTATTTCTGATTCCTTGAGTGAAACTCATTTCCATGGCCCTCCACATGTCCACAAGGATCTACATGTAAAAAAATCAGCTCTTTATTTGAGCCAGAGGTGCTTCAATTGATCAATGGAATCAGAAATCAGACAGTTTGGGAAAAGTCAACTGTGGGGTCAGAAAAGTTAACTCCTGACATTTTGAAAGTGGAATCTCAAAATTCATGCCTAAGGTAGCCTACATGTGAAATTTGATCAAGGTTGTATCATGGATTCATCATTTAATCAGGAGTTGGAAAAGTTACCAAATTTGGAAATAGTTGACTTTCCATTTAGGGCAAGTTTTTATGGGTTTTGCACCCACTTTAAGCCTATATTCCATCAAGATGCATGCTCCATTTGAAAATTTCTCCAACATGAAAGTTGTTCCTCTTGTCCCAAGCTTTCTAGATATATAAAGTTTGTTTCATTTGGATTAAAATTGAGAAAGTTATGCTTGGTCAAAGTAAGACATTATTTTAGAACACTTAGAAAAATTTCTAAGTCCAAAATTTGCAAAATTTGTCAAGACTTATGGGCCAGATTTCTTGCACTTCAAGGCATCTTTTGAAAATACTTTCTTCATGACAGTTGTACCTTGCTATGTCCTCTTTCACATCATTTTGAAATAATCCCATTTGGATCATTGGTTTGAAAGATACACTCATCTAAAGTTGGTATCATAGACTGAATTTTTTGACAGCATTTAGGCCAAACTGACCCAACCATTCTGCAACTATGAAGCCTGAACTTTATGGCCATTTTCACCTCTTTCCACTCATCATTTCAACTTGTGTTCAAAATTAAAGATGTTAAGCTCCATGCCCTCTTTCTACTGTTTGCATTGTCTTGCCATTTGGACATGTATTCATCAAGATACAAAGTCTTAAAGTCACCCTGTTGGACTATTTTTGTGCTGCACAAGCCAAACCAAATAAGACCACAAAACCAACCAACACACTTTTTACCTCATTTGGCCATTTGATTTATGTTCATTCACTTAAATTTTGCTACATTTAGCCATTTTTTTCACATCTCATTTTTGCACCTTTTGCACATAAACTCAAACAAACATTCCAAGCTCATTAGCCATCATTAAACCCTACATATTTAAACATCAAAAAACCCTAATCAGAAGTAGTGGTGGTTGCAAAAGTTCAGAACAAGCAAGGAAAAAGGAAAAGACCAAGTTTCATTCCATTGCATTTCCACAAGGTTCTTGAAGTTTCAAGGCATCTCATTTTTCTTCCATCTTCAAAGGGGCAGTGGACCTTGCATTCACTAGGTACCTTCACTTCTCCATTTTTATGACCATATATCCATGTTTATCATCATGTTTACCATTGTTCATTACTATTCTTTCATGCTTACCATCCATATTTCATGTTATTTTTCATTTATGCCATGCTTGTTCCATGCTTATTTTTCATGTTGTTATTGTGCCATGCTTGTCCATGAAGCCCTCACCATGAGGCATTGCTTTAAGTTGGAATTTTGTAACATTGAATTTTTGTTGTATCCTTGTTCATGAGGCACCCTTGTTGTTCTCTTTTCTACATGCCAAAGCCATTATTTTCAATGAAACAAGATACCATTGTGTTCTACATGTTTCAAACTTAAACTTTGATTTTTACATCATCTCATTTGGAGCCCTGAGTTGTGAGATATTTGGATTTGAAGTTTGGAAAAATATGATGCATGTTCTTCGCGTTTTGCATTCATATTGCATGGCTTTTTTGTGCTTGCATGAGAGAGGGCGGCGTGGCATCCTGCGGACCGCTCAGATCGCGTGCGCCATTCTAATCCTAGCCATCCGCCACTTTTTTGTCCTTTAGTGTTTAATGAGCAGCTGAACCAATTGATGCATGTGTGACATAACTTTTTTAATGTACATTTTATTTTCTTTGTCACATGCTGGAATTTTTATTCCGATGGACCTGGGCCTGCGCTCCACTGCTACCAGCACCCCCACGTTCAGGCCCACTCACATTATCCATTCATTTTCTTTTTTATCTTGTTATTCTTATTCTTATTTTTCTGTTTTGTTTTAATTAATAAAAATATTTCATTTACTCATAAAAATACCAAAAAATATTTTTTACTTTCCTTAATGTTTTACTTAATTTATTTAATTTTTATTTTCATATTTTATTTAATTTAATATTTTATTTCAATTATTTATTTCAAGTGGTTCTTTTAAGCATACCTTTTTTCATTTATTTTATTTTCATGACTTAGAATTATTTTTAATTTCTGATTTTTGGGATGAGGGTTGACCAATGTCTCATGGTCAACTTGACCTTTTATTGGGATTTTATTTCTCATTTTTAATTTATTTTGGATTTATTTTTGACCTAGTTTGCTTGGTTGACTTTTCATTTGACTTCTGTTTTATTTCAATTAATTTATACACTAATTTTCATTATTTTTGAAATCTTTTTGGAGGGTGATGATGTCCTGACCCCACCTCATTTAATTTAATATCTCATAATTTGTTGAGTTAATTTACTATTTATTTGATAATTTTTAAGTTGACTTGACTTTTCGGTTGACTTTTCTATGATTGATGTTTGACTTAGGGATTGCTTAAGGCAATTGAAGAGATATTTTGATCCTCCCTTATTCATCTCATATGCCACATATTAGAGGCCTTTAATCTTGATTTTATTTGATCCTTACATCATTTCCCGATTAAATTATTCATTGATCCTTTGTGTGCATAGTTTCACCTGTCTGATTCATCCGATATTTTTTATACTTGTTTCTCTCATCCATGCTTCCATTGTTTGATTGTTTAACATGTTTATACTTATCTCATGCATTGTTTAATGCTTCATTATTTCATTCATTGATTCTTTGATTTGATCATATACTTGATTGCTTATCTGTTTGATTAACTGTTGCCTACTTGTATGATGTATGAGGCATTTATTCTTATTTGTCTGATTGCCATGAACAACCCCCATTCATAACAAATGTACCCCTCTCCCATGAAGTGTATAATGTTTATTCTTTCATTCTTTATTCATCTGTTAATACAAGAAATAAAACGAACATCCGATAATCATTTCAAAACAAGATCAAAACCTCGATCCAACGTCGAGTAATCATTTTCAAAACTTAACAGAACCAGCACGTATTCATCCACCCTTTTGTAAGTCGATTGCTTCATGCATCGCCATTTCTCTTGTAAGTCGATTGCTTCATGCATCGCCATCTACCTATAAGTCGATTGCTTCGTGCATCGCCATCTACCCTTTCCATGGTTCCTCTCCTTGCTTCATTCGTCGACTCTTGTTCCGTTTAGGTAGCACCCATTAGGTAGAACCCTTTGTATGATAACATAGGTAGTATTCCCATATTCTTTTGTATGATAACATAAGTAGAATTCCCTTATTCTTTTGTATGATAACATAGGTAGAATTCCCTTATTCTTTGCATGCTAACATTAGGTAGATATTCCCATTTGTAAATCCTAACACTTAGGTCCACATTGCATGACAACACTAGGGCAGAGCTTCCCCATTCTTTTAGACCTTCCGTGCGTCTCCGATCCTGTGGCATGTCACTCCGTTCTATTGCAAAGAGGTAACTGCCTAAGACTCGATTCAGCGAGCTGCGACACCTGCTGCTAGGACGTGAACACATTGCCCACTCTCCTTTGACACAACTGGTGTCCTCCTTTGTAAGTCCATGTTCAGATGGAAATCCCTATGTAGCCGAACTACGGCAACTCTGATTCTCATGTTCAGATGAGATACGTAGGCACAAGATGTGATGTCTTGCCGAGTTTGACTGACAACTAACAACTAATCCTTGTTTACTTTCGCCCTCATTGCGATTCTTTTTCTCTCGCCCTCGTTGCGATCGAGACCTTCCCTTTCTCTTGCCCTAGTTGCAATCGAGACCCTTGTTCCCGTAGTTAGCTGAACTACGGCTTGCTCTGATTCTCATTCCAGATGAGATACGTAGGCATAAGACACGATGTCTTAGCGAGCACACTTCTCTTTAACCCATAGGTAGCCGAGCTACGAAGACTCTGATTCTCATATTCAGATGAGATACGTATGTAGTGGATGCGATATCCGTGCGAGTCATTTTCTTTTGACCCTTTCTTTTAGTAAATAATACATTAGATAAACACACACCCCTTAGACAAGAACAACAAGAGTGGATCCCATAGAGTACTACAGATGCGTAGGGGTGCTAATACCTTCCCTTCGCATAATCGACTCCCGAACCCAAGATTTGGTTGCGAGACCTTGTCTTTTCCTTTCCCTTCCTCCAGGTTTACTTCGAGCGTTTCCTTTCCCTCCTTTGGGATAAATAACGCACGGTGGCGACTCTTCTGTCATTTCTTTCTCGCCGATTGTTTTTTCGCATTCTATATTTTTTTAGGCTGCGACACATGTCCTATATTAGTAAGGTGCGATAGGATAAATTTAATATCCAAATGATAAAATATTGGGTCGAACTTAACTAATCAAATTATAATAAGATTATATATGTTTAGAAGCAACAGTTATAAGCAATCCATATGATAGATTAAAATAAGGAGTTATCCATCCAACTAATAGTATTCGAGAATTGTATTAGATACGATTGGATAGAGTTCCTATATAAATAATCTAGTTTTGTGTAATCAACCTAACACTGACTTAAAATAAAATGTAATATGGATCTCGATCCACTAAAAAATCTTTCAACGGGGTTTTCCTAGTCAAATGGTGAGGGTTATTTGGTTTGAGTAAAATAGTGGGAGCATATTTAAATAAAGGTCTAATTGAATATGTCAATTTTAATAATACTTGTATTTTCACATTTTTCATATAGATTACGATGACAACAAACATCTCTAACAATATTTTGCAATCAATCCTTGATAAGAAAAAAAAAATGTTTGAGACAAATTTTCTAGATTGACACCGAAACCTAAGGATTATCCTCAAACATGATAAAAAGTTGTATGTATTAGAAACACCTCTTCTTGATGAGGATTCTCCTAGTTCTACTCCTAAGGCTGAAAGAGATGCTTATAAGAAGCATGTTGATGATTCCAATGAAACTGCTTGCCTCATGCTAGCTACCGTGAATTATAAATTACAAAAGCAACATGAAAATATGGTAGTGTTCAATATGATCGAACACTTGAAATATGCTTTATCAAGAGCAGGTGAGGCATGAGAGATTTGAAGTTTCAAAAGCCTTTTTTCAAGGCAAGCTAGCTGAGGGAGCCCTGATAAGTCCTCATGTACTCGAGATGATTGGGTATGTGGAAAACCTTGAAAAGTTGGGTTTCCCCTCAAAATGGAGCATACAACCGATTTGATCCTGCAATCATTGTCGAAGAGCTTCAATAAATTTGTTATTAATTTCAATATGAATTATATTGATAAATGTCTTCCAGAGCTTCTGGACATGTTAAGAACTGTTGAGTAGAATCTAAATTCAAAAGAGAAGTCCATTCTGATGGTTAGTAATGGAAAGAAGCAGAACAAAAGGCCCACCAAGAAGGATGGTAAAGGGAAAGGAAAGGAAGTTGTCATACCCAAACTTATTTCTCGTGCTTTGAAACCTAGTTGAGGTATAACAAAGGCGGGCACTTGCTTCTATTTCACTAAGATCAGACACTGGAAGAGAAACTGTCCAAAGTATATGGAAGATAAGAAGAATTGGGTAAAGACTTAAACTTCACGTATTTTTATCATAGAAATAAATTTATCTACTTCTGCATCATGGATATTGGATACTGGATGTGGTTTTCAAATTTGTACTAATGTATAGGGGCTAAAAGGAGTAGAGAATTGGCAAAAGGTAAAGTTGATCTATGAGTTGGACATGGAGCAAAGGTTGTTGCTTTACTGTATGACAATATGGATTAATGAAAAACTAAGTTGGCCCTTGTGTCTATAAAAAGGTTAGTGGGAGCATGCTCGTCTTCTTAATATTATATGTAGATGATATATTACTCATTGGAAACGATGTCACTATCTTGCAGCAAGTGAAAACTTGGATACGGAAATGCTTTTGTATGAAATACCTAGGTGAAGCAGCCTATATATTAGGATTTCTGATCTATAGAGATAGATCACAAAAACTATTTGGCCTAAGTCAGAGTATATACATAGACAAAGTGTTGAGACACTTTAATATGTATGATTCTAAGAAAGGGTTCAAATCTACAAAAGGTTGATAGTTCGATCACAATGGCAATGTTCTCCATCAACCAAAGGTTGATGGTTAAATCATACAAGTAAAGATCATCTTCAACAAAAGGTTGATTGATAGATCATACTGGAAAAAGATTGCCATTACAAAAGGTTGGTGCTTAGATCAAACAACAAAGATCGCCAGTAACTAAAGGTTGATGGTTAGATCACAACAACAAAGATCGCCATCAACAAAAGGTTGATGGTTAGATAAAAATGGAAAAGATCGTCATCCATAAAATTTGGATGGTTACATCACAACAACAAAGATCTTCATCAACAAAAGGTTGATGGTTAGATCATAATGCCAAAGATCACCATCAACAAAAGGTTTATGGTGAAATCACAACAGCAAAGAAGAAGAAAGTGACTTGAAAATTTGAGAGAAATTTGTGCAAAGTTTTGGCTTATTCTTGTGAGTGATTCTTGGTGAGATTTGTGAATGAGAACGGTATTATTTTTAGGCTCTAAAAAATGTAGTTTATGAATTTTATAAAGAGTGTGATTGCCTTCTAGAAACTTATTTAATTAAATAGTGAATAATGATGTAATATATGCATGGAATAATGATGTAATAAATGAGAGATATTTTGGACCTTCTATAAACATTGGTTTTTGATTTATGATGCATGCAAATGATTAATAAGATTCAAATGGATATTTTGATGATAATGAAATGATCACGAATTTATTTTTCAAAATGCATAATGAAAAAATGAAATTTTATGTTGACTTTTTTACTATAGTGCATATATGCATCATTATGGTGACTTTTTTTATTATAAAAATGCATCTGGCTAAAAATGAAAAATATGACAAATGGACATGTATCGGATGAATTTAAAATACCCGGACAAAATTGGGATATGACAATAGCTAGCACTTGATTCGAATCATGAAAGATAACATTTCTATGGTTTTCCAATGTCTCATTTGATTTGAATCACATGTTTCATGACTCGAATCATGTGACTCGAATTACATATATGAGTTTCTCGTATATTTTAGATCTTAATTCGAATCCTTTTTCCATTTGACTCAAATCATACTTTTTGCTTATGAATTGAATCAAACATCATTTTTCACTCACTTTTGTGCTAGATCTCCAAAACATATAAGACTCATTTTCTCTTAATAGCTTCATAATGTTAGAAAACATACACTTCAAATATTGATTTGAAAACTCACAAACCACTTGTTCTCTCATATTTTCAAAAGAGTTTTGAATCTTTCTTGAACACTTAAAAATGACTTATTTCACCTTATACCTCATTCTTTCTCCATTTTTGAATGGAACTGAATCTCATCTTTGTAGATTTGTGATTGTTGAGGATATTTGTTTTTGAATTTAATGTTTCTATAAAGATTTGGTTAAAATTTCAGAAGTTCGCAAGGTGTGTGGTGTTATGGATGGTTTTGACAATTCTAATAAAAATAATGAGGTTCATCTGGTTTCATATTGAGAGTGTTATATGGAAGCCTACAGACATGAAACGATTTCTTCCCAATCTTCAGACAGATCAACGCTCAAGATATCGGTAGAATTGAGTAAATATCATTGTAGAACAGAGACTTTGGAGCAATTTGTTAGGGCTAGAAGATTCAAGGCAATTTCAAATGAAGATTTTGCAGGAAGTTTTGAATTGAGTTCGACTCGAAAAATGTGAACAAGTCAAGGATCCAGATTGAAGATCTTTAAATTTTCAAGGTTAACTTGAATAGTGTGGTTGTACTAAATTCATGTAATTTTGTCGCAAACATTATTGGAAGACCAAAATTTTCAATGTACAACTATTGGAGACTAGATTAAGCTTAGCAAGAACGATAGTTGAACCATTGTAAATCTCAGTGTACACCTCTCTCTCTATATATATTTATCTATTTATCTATCTATCTTTTTTTTAATTACTTAGAAATTAAATGTTATGTTGTTCTTTATTAAGTGCCAAATACAATCTATAACCATAATTGCTCTAGTCGATAAAAGTTGTTTCTGCCGCGCACAAAGTTTTTATGCTGATAACTCTGATAAAAGATTTTTGAACTATTTTCAACAAATATTTTAATTTGGAGGTCAATTCAAAACCCATGTAGACCATTTGATACTCCATATTCTCTCCCAGCAGTGCAAGCCAAATCAAGAATAAAATGATGAGATTAGAAAGAAAATCTTATGAATAACAAGTGTATTACAAAGAGTCTTGTATGGATATGGATTATCTCGAATAGAATTAAATTATCTGCATTGTGATAAGTTATCTATCTTATATTTTCTGGCTGTTATTTCTATTATGTAATTCACATTGTTTTTATTTGTATTGTTATTTTATAAAATTTGTGTTTGTGTATAGTTTGAATGATAAAAAAATTTGGTGTCTCTCGGTTTATATTTCCTTATTTTATTAATTTTATAGAAGCATAAACTCACTCAAACTGTGTATCATCGCTAACCATTTTGTATCAACAAAATGTATCTAATGACATATCCCATAGACATGAACAACTACTTCTTTTTTAAACTTTGATATGATTTTTCTATGGCAATTTAAGATTTTTTAATGTCAATTTAATATATGGTATTAGAGTTATAATCCAAATTCCACAATTAATAGCAAAAGAAAACAGTGGTATGATTTTTCTATGTCAGCTTAAGATTTTTTTCTTTCTTAGGTGGTTTGGGTAAGACTAGGGATTGAGTTATCTTAATTTTCCATTCAATGGTTTGGACCTTATGAAAAATCTGGAATAAGTTCATCTTGACAGGATTATGGATTGATGAGGAGGTCACAAAAGTTAAGTATACACCGCTTTCTTGAAAATGGTAATTTAGCATGTCATCGAAGATATGCTTATTTTTTCCTTAATTGGCTTACAGATTCTATATTATTTATGTTCCAATAACAGTTTAAATGTATCGTCTTGCTTTCTTAGAGGTGTGATACTAAGCTACATGTAGAGGATATTGTTTGATTGATAGTGATTTGTTTCTTCTTAATTTTAGTGTATTTTATTTGGTGGTATATTTTGGTTATTTGAGGTTCTTTTTGTATCTTTTTTATGTTGTATGTTTCTTTGTGGATTTTTTAATGCACTTCTTGTGTCTGTATATTATCTCAGCTTTCTTTTTATCTTCTATTCATTTTTTAAAAAAATTCTACTCTTTTTGCCCTCTATTTATATAGTTATTTTCCTTTAAAATGGATTTGGAATGATTTATTATATTTCAAACTACTAAACCAATATTTAATTTATTGAAAAAAATTTAGATATTTTTTTTGAAATACACATTTAGAGAATTATTAATGATAATTCTATGAATTGTTTTGTGATATTGGATATTTTATTCTTTTATAATATTGGTCATTATATTTATTGAATTAGCTTTTTAACAAAATTGACTTTGAATAATGATAAGGTATATACTACGTTTCCAAATTAATTTCAATATATGAGGAACCAATTTTAATGCATAATCATCTATACATAATGTTTTCTACGAAACCAATTATGGAATTTTATTTATGACAATAATTTTATTTGGACGGTTATCCAATGAAGTTTTATTTCTTTAATAAGTATCCTTGTCGAAATAAAATGGTTCCACCAATTTCTTCAAATAATATTTGTGAGGTTTGTGATCATGATGGTGTCAAACTTATTTGCATTAATTGTTTCTTGAAAAATCTCAAAGAAAATATCATTAAATCAGAAGAAATAAATGACATGTTTTGGATGGATTCTAGAAACAAGAACATGAATAAAAAGTAAGTTTATCATTACATTTTATATATTTTAGAATACTATTATTATAGTATGAGTTGTATGTATATTTTTTATTAATATTTTTGATTTTTTTATTTTTAGATCGGTTGGTATGCTTTAATTTACAGAACGTCGTACAACAAGTGAGAATTTTTTTTAAAATAATCACATTTTTCAATTTAAATTCTAAAATAACATATTTTTCAAGTTACGGAAATAACCACCTTTTATGACTTATGCGCCAGTTGAACTGACGCATCTGTTATCAAATCAACAGGAGACGCCCAAGTCATTGGCGCATGCATTGTGCCATGCATGTGAATGCGCCACATGCATTGGCGCATTCATGTAGCCATGTGAGTGTGCGTCAAAAGCATCGGCTCATGCATCCATACGTGTGTGCGTCCAAAGCAATGACCCATGCATGTGCACTTATCTATAAATACACAACATTTCTCCCGTAATTTTTCACACAACTTCTTATCCTCCTTCCATTTTCCTGTCATTTTCCTTCAATCTCCTTCAATTTTCTTTTCTTTAAAATGTATCATATTCATATATTCATAAGAGAAATGTCGATTTAATCTTTTCAGCAGTGCATCCTCCAATAAAGATTCGACTTTGGAATATATATACGTTCAAACGTCTTAACAGGACCTTGAACCGTTGGTTAGATGGAGACATTGCAGATGGTGAAGGGATCACAAGAATTCAATGGCTTGATACCACATTCAACCAAAATGGAGAAGTTCGTTTATGGGTGGATATTAAGACTGACAGAGACGTTCGCAAGATGATGTATATTTCTTACAAAATTGTTTTGATGGTTGTAATCACATATTTATGTTGTTGTAATCGCATAATTATGTTGTTTATGTGTTATATTTGTTAGTGATGGTATTTTATTTGTTGTAGTTTGTCGTGTTGTTGTTTATGTGTTGTTTATGTGTTGCTTATGTGTTGTATGTGTTGTATTTGTTTGTGATGGTATTTCCTTACAAAGTTATCATATGAAATGAATGTTATTTTTAATATAAAGCAAAAGAGTTACAATTAAAATTATATTGTTGTGTTTGTTCCAACACTGGGACAGTTAATACGATTATGACCGGGCTGGTGACATGAACTACATAATCTAACCATTTTGTTCGCCGTATCCATTTTGGTTCGAATACGGATGATGTTTGGGCGGCCCTTTTTCTTTCTTCGTATTATTTCATTATGCCATAGAATGCTCCTTGATATGCAGGTCAGTAATCCTCTTTTGCTACCACTGTAAAGTTGATTTTGTAAACAATGTAAAGGCTTATGCCTTTATAAACGTCGGATAGTAAGTATGATGGATCCCGTCGAACTTTTGAACATGCCGCTATGATATGGGAGCAGGGAATATGAAAGGCTTGGAACTTTCCGCAGTTGCACCAACCTCTATCTAGTTCCACTCGATAGTGTCCCATCGGCATGCCTTCATTGTGATCCATGGACTCAGCAATACTGTATCAACCTTTAGTACGGTTAAACATTGTGAACACATGTGTGTTAGCTTTGACAGCTTCCTTTTTAATAAATTTCATTGATGCATCACTGAACAACTGCCCAGATTGTAACACTGAACTCCATTTGGAATGCATGGTCTCAAACAGCGCCCCTAGCCTGAAATAGGTTGCTTACACTAAAGCAGTTATAGGTAAGTTTTGGATGCCTTTGAAGATAGAGTTCATTGATTCCATAAGATTCGTTGTCATGTGGCCCCAACATTGATCGTTGTCGTATATCCTAGTCCACTTCTCTAATGGAATATTGTCGATCCACCTTACTGCATCTACGTTTGACAATCCAATGTCTTCGCAGTAGTATTTTAAAGATGGTTTTGTTAATGCTACCTTGCATTGACAACCTTCTTCTGCAATATTTTGTCTTTGAACTCCCGCATGAAATTTTGAGCGATATGTCTAATGCAGTAAATATGCGTCGACGGATGATCCTTCCAGCCATTATCAATGTTTTTGTAGGCATTCACTATTGAAGGGTGTATGTCTGAGAATAAACATAAATTAGGATGAGGAGCAACGTGCAATCGGAGAATTTTTAGGAAAAAACTCCATCCCCAACAGTCTCCCCTTCAACTAGGGCAAAGGCGATTAGAAAAATGTTGTTGTTGTCATCTTGTGCCACTGTCATCAGTAGTGTTCCTTTATATTTCTTGTACAAGCATGTACCATCAATTGGTATAATAGGTTTACAAAAAGCAAAACCTTTGATGCATGGTTGGTACGTCCAGAAGAGTCGGTGGAATATTCCATTACTAATAGCACAAGTCCCGTCTGGGTTATATGCAGACAACGTTGCCAAATTGACAATAGTCCCAGGAGCGTAATGTTTAAAAGTCATCAAGTATTTTGGAAGTTGTTTTATGACTCCTCCCAATTGCCAAACACTTTTTCAACTGCCTTAGTCCTAGCTATCCATGTCTTCCTGTATGGTGGAGTATAGTTGTATTGTGTTATAATATGCGAGATTATTATACTCACCTTTAACGACGGATTGTCGCTAATGAAAAACAAAGTTTTATTTCATATTAACTGAGAGTCGAGTTTGCGATGGTCTTGCATTGGGTTCGTGATTAAGCATGTGTGAACTAGACCCATAGAATCTATCTCCCAAGAATCAGTCCTCTTCCGGTAAGATGCTGACAATCGGAACAGGCAGAGCTCATTTCAACAATAAATCATATACCTTGTTGCATTAGTTCGATCAACCCCATAATCAGCTGATAATTTCATGTGATACTTTTTAATGGCTCTGGCACAGTCTTCTTTTATGCGAAATTTGTCTCCTTCTTTCAATAATCCTTGAATTTGCACATAAGAATTATAAAATATATCTGACGAAGATTCATCTGCACACAGATTCAAGTTTGTCATTTGTTGAGGTGGACAATATACATGACTAGAACGAAAATTTTAAGAAAAATCAAGCATTTAACAAAATGTGTATGAATGAAAGATTATCTCAAATAGAAAATATATTATCTACATTGTGATACTTTATCTATCTTATATTTTTTTTCTGTTATTTCTATTATATAATTCAGGTTGTTTTTCCTATGCATTGTTATTTTATAAAATTTGTGTTTGCGTATTGTTTGAATAATAAACTTTTAGTTTTTTTCAATTCATATTTACTCATTTTATTATATTTTTAGGAGCCTAAACTCATTAAAATAGTGTGTATCATTGGTGGCCACTTTGTATAAACAAAATGAATTTAGAGATATATCCTATAGACATGATCAACTACATTTGTATAAACTCATTTTAATATTAATGGTTTAGGGGATAGTATTAAGAAGAGAAAGGTAACTGTGTTGATTAGGGGTCTTCATTTTAACATCTTAGATATTCAATAGGCAAAGTTAAGCTAGGTGGAGAAGTCGTTATTGTTATAGTTTGTTGGAGATTTCATTTTATAACAGAAGTTTTAGAGTTTTAGTGGCAAGACACTTCCAATTTCAATATGTGTGTTGGTGCGTTTAATCGATAATACTTTATTATATTAAGGTGTAGGTGATAGTTAGCCAATTCAACTTTTATAATATTAGAGATTCACCATATTGTCAAAGTTTAATATGCTATAAAAGAAGTAAATTAGGGTTTTGATAGACTAACCGGTTGTAAGCTTTGGCTTAGATTCTTTTCTTTCCAAGCCTCTGCATTTTTCTCTTAACGCCATATCCAAGAATAAGAGAAGCAACCAGATTCAAAATCTTCTGAGTTTTGTGTTTTTAGACTTTGTATTTTTCACTTTGTGTTTTCTTCTTCCCTATATTTTACTAATTAATCAGCACGCATTGAAAATTGGATTGCCGACGGTTATGAAACAATCGTACTCCTAAAAACCCTAAAGATAATTGGGGGACGACACGTGAGAACCCGTCTCAACTTCAATACAAGGGTGGTTGAATTACCAACCTTTGCGGTCTTTATAAAAGGTGGTTGTCTGTCTACTACACCATTTTAAACTTTAAGCAACTAAAGAATAGGCAGCAGTTAAATAACCGTAGCCTAAAATAGTTTATATGGTTTTTTTATGTGTTTGATAAATTTCTAAAAAATATTGTCGTCTATTATCTTACGCCATAGTTATATAAACACAGGACTCATACAACGGTCGCTTGAAATGCAAAGGCAATGCTTTTACTCGTAGCAATTCTTATTAAATTTAAAAGATTTCGCCTAAAAGATTATCTTTACTTGTTTATATCAAATACTAAAATTATATATTGATTGCCTAAAAGATTTCCAAATAAAATTATAAAGCTTAATGTACTACTTAAAATTAGTTTTAAATTTAAAAGAAATCAATTCAAAATATTTTTTACAAAATAAAATAAAATTAAAACAGATTTTGTTTAAAGTTATAAAAGCAAGTTGTAGTTTTTTTCTTAGAAATCTATATTATATGATTGATGGGCTTTTATTATCATTTTACATATTTAAAAAAATCATGAAACTATATTGATTTATAATAAAATTGTAATACAGTTGAAAAAAATTGAAAAGTCACCGTCATCATGTCAATATTATATTATAAATTTTTGATTTATAGTATTTATTTATATTAATGAATCTATTTTTAAAATAAAATGTATACAATCATCTGCTTTGATTAATGATAAATATGAAAAATATTTCCATATGTAAAGATAGTTTTCATTTTATTTATATTTTGAAAATATTTTGTAAAAGGTAAATATTTGATTTTTACAAATTTAATTAATAATTAAAAAACTTAATGCTAGAGAATGTACTACCAACAAACCAATTAATAAAACACATGCTAATAATATTCACTTTCTCATTTCAAATTATAAGTTTAAGTGGTTAAGATTATATTAGATTTTATTTTATAAATCTATATTATAAGTGTCTCGAGTGAAAGTGTGATATTTTAAAAATAAATAAATATTATAAATATTTAAAAAATTATAACTTTTATTTTAAACAACACCAGTGGCCTAAACATGTACCGGCAATCCATTACTTTAGCCACAATTTTAAATGCGTAATTTTGGCAAAATGATCTTGTTTAATTATTTATATTTATATTTAAATTTGATAATTTTATGATACATAAATAAATATTTAAAAGAGAGGAAAAGTTTATTTAAAACTTAGAATATTTAGATATTTATATAACTCAAATTAACTATTAGACCAAATTAAACTTTGACTCAAAAAAAAATTAAAAATAAAATTAAAATTTGACTCATTTAAACTAAATATGACGTATGCAACAAGCACCTTTATGGACCTATTCACCTCCGGAAAGATATTCAAGAACTAATTGCGCACTTCTCTCTTGATCTTGCCCACTTCCTTCTTCCTTCCCTCAGTAGTATTTACAAAGGAAATATAATTTCTTTTAGACCTATCCTTCATAGATTTACGGAAGAAACCAGAATTCATGTCACCTTCCTTCAACCAAAGCACTCTCGACTTCTGCCTCAACAAACTCTCTTTCAAGAACAGGTGATTCCAAATCTTCGAAGAAGCTTCAACCCTTCTCGAAGCTAGAACATCTATAGATGAGACGTCGAAGATACTAACCAAAGAATCAAGATCATTAAACTCATCTTATGCCGCTTCCACCTTCAAATCTAACCAACCAAAAACCTCAACATTCCACTTTCTAAAACTAATCTTCAAAAGTCTCAATTTCTCTTTCAAAACAAAATCTCCTATATCCTTAACCTTGAAGGACTGCCACTTTTTCTTAATAAACAACTGGAAATCAGGATGCTTAAGTCAATTGTTGTTAAAATTTGAATGGTTTAGGACATCAATCTTCATTACAAGCTTTCAACCAAATAGGACAACAAAACTTTGAGATAACAAAAACCTATCTAATTTGCTCATAGATGTACTTGATCCATTAAACCAAGTGAAAGCCCCCCCCCCCCCCCCCCCCTTCTCCTAAACTCCAACATTTCACCTCTACACCCCCAATCACTCACCCATTTCCTCTCTATAGTACAAGAAACGGTGTTGAAATCCCCCCCCCCCTCCCCCCAATATCCAATCCCCCTACTGAATTGTTCTTCACCGCTATCAGATCCCTCCACAACCTCCTCTTTAGAGATAACTGGCACGAAGAGTACACATTAACAAAAAATAAACCTTGACCCATCCACTCAGCATTTACCCCCAAGAATCCTCTCCCCTAAAGCTAAAGGAAAGCTTAAGGATATCCTTCCTCCACAAAATGACAATGCCCCCTGCCGTCCCAACCGCCCTAGACTCAGACCATTCAACATTAGCATCACCCCACAACGAAGAAGCAATGTTCAAGTCCAATGACGAAAGCTTAGATTCTTGAATAAAATAAATATTCACCTTACATGCTTGAATCAAGTGAGCAATTCTCTTCCTCTTGACTAGTTACCACCCACTCTGATGTTAATTGATAAAATATTCATTGAGAAATAGATTTTTCAACCTCCCTCTTAGACTTCCCTTCTTTATCTATAAGCTCCATCTTCCTGATCTCTACCTCATAAACTGATTTTCTACCTTCACCTGAAATACAAAGAGTTAAGATGATCTCCCATACTTTCTTCGACGCCTTGGAATCCATTTTCGCCCAATATCTCATGTTCCCTTGGTTTACCTCTGAGTCCATAACTGAATGATACCTCGAAACAGATTCATCTGACCTAGTAACCTTCAAATTTGGCTCATTCGAATGAGATTATGGAATAATTTTGCCACAAATGCGAACAGGTTATGACGAAGTCCTACCACTCTGACCATCAGGAGAGGTGATGGAATTAACCACAAACTCAGAGGACAATTCTATTATAATAGGTAAAGAAGAGGGACAAAAAACCATGTGTGACCCTAAACTCTCACTAATATCAACTGAAAACAAACGAGCTTGCCCTTTAATTTCTTCACCTACTCCTTCGGCCCACCTTGGAAGTAGGCAATTGGGCCGAGTGGGCCTTCAATAACTCATCGAAGACAATGCAAGGAGCCTGGATCAAACCCTGATTCACTGTTTCAGAGTTAATGTCCTCTAAGGGACCCACCACTAAATTTGACTTATCTCCATTATCAAAAAGCCTACGAGAAGAAGACATGTCGCTATCATCTGCCACATCTATAATAGGCCCTTTGTCAATAGCATCTACTCCAACTCTTTGCTTCAAAACTGCAAAGTCCATGTCCTTCCTACTAACACCTTTGGAAACAAACGAACCATTTTCATGAAAATCCACCTGCTCTGAATCTACACTCTTTATGACTCGAGACCCAACCTCATCATCACCCTCGGGATCATCCTCTTTACCCATGAAATCCTCCCAAGAAGAGCTATCAGGAGAATACTATGAATCTGACGCCGAAGTAGAAGAAATTGATTTCTTCACCAACCTGGTAGACAGACCAAGATTCTCTTCCATAACTCTAACTCTAAATGGAACTCCATTAATATTCACCTTAAACATTTCATTAATCAACATCCCACAAGTTGTCCTGACCATGAAGCTAGCCACATTCTACTTAGTAAGATCAAAAGTATTGTCATCACAACAAACATACGTGCCAACCAAGGAAAAGAGGAAAACAAAGAAAGGGATTGACCAAGCATGGCAAGGAACACCGTATCACCACCGTCATGTTAGTCTCTCTGGATCAACGTCATCAGCATTCCACTTTCTAACCTATGAAAACCATTAACCAAGCCAATCTTCCACGCCCTCTACTAAAGCTTTAAGTTCACCATCTTCATTTTCTTCAAGAAGACAAAGGTTGGCTCCCAAGGGAGTCTCCTTGTGAACAAAATACCCCTCCTATTGAAACGTCCTTTGCATGTTGTACATTCAACTCGGGATCAAAACCTTCCCAACAAAAGTTCTCTCGAATCTCTTCAGCTCCTCATTCCCAACATCAAAAATGACCTCCTAATCAGACTTGGAAAGAGGATCAACACAAGCCTTTCGATAACCAGGGGCACGCGTAACATCAACATAAGAGCTCCCCCTAAGATGATTCAAAGCAAGGTTGGAGTAGTTACGAAACTTAGAAACATTGACAGTTCTGGATTCTTCAGCTTTGGTTCCAACACATTATTCCCTTTACCGTAAACCGGGGGGAACACTCCTTCGACGGCTCATTGAAACCTTGGGATATTAGCAAACAACTTTCTCCCTTCTATTAACAATTTGTCCAATTGCAACACCAACCTTCTCATATCACTGACATCGAAGAAGCGAATAAACCAGTATTTCCTACCTTTCTTATCCCTCTTCGGCGGAATGACGACCTCGTCAACCACTCCAAACTCTTCAAATAACTTGTACAAATCTTTAGCTCTCGTGTGATTTAAAAACTCTGTGAAAAAGATCGTTGTAGACTCCTTTTCACTCTTTCGCTTGGACTTGAACTCTGAATCTCATTTATCACTCTTACGATGTTCTTTTATATGAGAAACTTTGACCCATTCTTCTTCTTCTCTGGAAACTTTAGTTCTCGCCATCTATAAACAAAAGAAGAACTCTATGAAGAACAGGAAAAGTTAGAGAGAGGGATGACCTTCTCTCTATCAATTTCACCATTAGAAACAAAAAGTTTTTATATCATACATTGAGGTATTTTGATTCAAAACGGTATTAAGAAGAAATTGAATTTTTCTTTATTTCTTATCTTAGACAGTTTCGTTTGATTTTTCAAAAATGTATGGTATTTGTTTATTCTATAATGCCTTGCACCACTGGTCTTAACAAGATTTCCATCATCCGATATTGCGGCATCAACATGTTCTTGAGAGTCAATATTATTTATCGGAAGTATTTGAAAAAAATCACATATATAAGTGACAAAAAAATATTAAGAATTAATTTTGATTTGAAACTTTTCAAACTCTCGTATAATTCACCTAGAACTTTAAGATAACTCCAAAAGAATGAAATAGATTAAATGTCCATCAATATTGAGTTTAATAAAGGTAAGAATCTCAATCTTTGGAACATAATCTTCATTGTTTTCCTAAAGGACGGTAATAAATAAACGACATGGTAAGTTCTAAGAAATATATAATAGCATATATTACCTTAGCATATCATGAGGATATAGAATAAATATGATAAAAATAGAAGTGAATACCTTAAAACACATACAAATGTTTCCTAGTAACAACTCTTCCTATTGAGTCCATATTCCTCAAAACCTTCCTGTGACACATCATTGCTGAATTCAAAGGACACTCTTAGAATGTTAGTAATTATTTGACAATGTTTTTTCGTTGCCAAAGATCATAATAAAATAACCGTTCTCTTTGTTATCTTCAACTGTTGTATAATATTTATAAAAAATATATATGCTCCCTAATATAGTTTTAAAAACCGTTGCTTATTATACTGCATGAGAACGTTTTTTACCTCCCATACATTAGATGTTGCCGTAGACACCACAACTAAAACATGAAAGCTAATTAAAATATTCCTATATTAAATATTTTGTTTTGTCCTATTGCTCCTTTCACTTAATCTTATATTTTTATTTCGCTTCCTAAATTTTTTTAATATTTTAGTTTCTCTAATTATGATTTATTTTATTGTTTAAATTGGATCATTATTTATTGCTTATTTATTCTTGTCCTGGAAAAATCCTAACATTATATATTTAGGATTTTTTAATGGAAAACAATTTATAATATAGTAAAGATCATGATTACATTGGATTGACCTTACTATCTTAATTCGCACATATCTATGTTTTATTTAAATAATTTAAAATCTAAACTAATATTTTTAAAAACATATAAGTAAAGTATATGGTTTTCAAGACTCAAGAAAACAAAATGTATAAAATTATTAAAATACTTCATGATTCAATTTTTAATCTCGACAAATTTGATCATTTTAAATAGAAATTTCTGATGGAGATTATATAATGACTTTAAATAGAAGTTTATGATAAAAAATATGTGAAAAATTGTATAAAAAACAAAAATATATTCAGAATTGTAACTCATTTAAAAAAAATTGGATATAACTATTCTGTTCTTGATGTAACTTTTCAATAGCACTACTATGCATGCATTAAGAAGATATTATCATCACTTCATATATATATATATATATATATATATATATATATATATATATATATATATATATATATATATATATTCAGAATTTTAACTCATTTTAAATAAATGTGGATATAACTATTTTCTGCACTTGATAGAACTTTTCAATATAGCACTAATATACATGCATTAAGAAGATATTAACATCGAAAAGCCAAATTGGCATTACAAGAGGAGACACACAAACCGGAAATATGACCTAAAAAATTCTTATTGCCTAAGTTTGAACTCAAAATAAAAATAAAAATATATATTCATAACAAAAAGAGAAACAATTCTTGAATCTCAATCTATTCTCGAACAATATATTCATAGCAAAAAGAGAAACAATTATTGAATAATATAAAATTTAACACATTATGAATCTCAATCTATGATAATAATCTATGAAATATGTTTTACTTTTTAATCTACTTAATATTCATCTTCATGTCCGGAGAGTCATTGAGAGTTATAGTAGCCATAGTAGCGCATATATTAAAGTTATCCACAATTTGACTTTCAATTTCTTCTGATTTATGATACTTTTCATCTTCACGTTTGAAGAGTCTTTGAAAATCTTCTTTGTGACTTTCCATAAAACACTTTCCACAAATATTCTTGATACCAGCACGATCATAAGAGCCGCATACATTGTTAGAACAAATTAGTGAAACCATATTGTTTCAAATCGATTGACTTAAGAGAGAATGAATGAAAAATTAAACACAATGGCAGAGAACAAAATTAGTTTATGAAAAAAGAGAGAAATTATTTGATTTATGAATGAGGTAGGTTTAATTTATAAAAGAAAAATATCAATTATGGTCATTAATGATAGACTATATTCAGTTACTAAAAATAATCTAATCAAATCTTTTCAGATTTAAAAAAACTAATCATTCCATAAATATAGGAATTTCTTAGAAAATCGGTTAAATAAAATAAATAAAAACCAAAACCTCAAATATTATTATTTTTTCCCTAATGACAAGCTAGTGGACAAATTAGTTGGTTACAATCTTTTTTGGTTCAAGGATACCTATTTCAGCTACAACCAAAATCTAATATATGAGAAGCAACCGAATAAGATAATGTTCACTGAAAGTTAATTAAAATATTCCTATATTAAATATTTTATCATAGCATTTAAAAAATATAATATATGAGTAAAAATGTGTGAGTATTATATTTAATTTTCTGAGTAAAAATGTGTGAGTATTATATTTAATTTTGTTGCATTTTGTGAGTATAAAAAAAGGTCGTTTTAGTTCATTCATCAAATTTTTATCATTCATTTTATTTCATCAATAAAATAAATCTTAAAAAATTCATTTAAAATAAATTTTTTAATTTAGACTTTGAATAAAAATATATTTATAAAAAAAAATAATTATTATTGTTTTAAAAAATAATAATAAAAAAACTCAACATAAATATTCTAAGCATCATTTTTTCAATAAGGTAAAAATCCCATCAAATTAAATAAAAATACCAAAAAATGTCCTTATAATTATTTTCCTTAATTGCATTATTTACCGTCGATTATTTTCTTTAAAGTTAACATAATATTTGACTATAAAAGGAAGTCATTTTGTGAGGTTTTGGGAAACTTTTTGAGAAAGTTTTTTAGAGGCCTAACATAACGCAAAAAAAAGGAGAGGTTTTTTTAGAGTTTTATTTTATAGAGCAGCCAAAATTTTGAAAAAAAGAAAAGAACATCACAAATCCAAAAAGCAAAGCATCCAAAAAAAATGCAAGGAGAGTGTAGAAACTATTATATATAACAATACTTTAATAAATTGTCTCTATTTGTTTATATTTTATAGATTATGAGTTATAATATTTATTCTATCAATAAAATTTTCATATGTGATTTAAGGTTTAGTTAAATTAATAAATGGTAAATAGTAATACCTTTAATCAATTTTGAACATGAGATCTCATAATTATGTATTTTTTATAAGACTAAAATAGTCTGTTGGTCCCGGTAAGATAGTGTATTTTTTATTTTGGTCCCCGTTTTTTTTTTGTGTGAGTCCCTATATCTAACTTTTTAGGTTGGTTTTAGGGTTTTTTTACAAAAATTAACCCACTTTTTCAAGGAAATTCCCAAAATACTTCTGGTTTCAAAAAAATTGCATTTTAGGAGGAGTCGTCAATTGAATTGGAGACTCCTCTTAAAACTTGAATGGAGGCGCCAATTGGATTGGTTAGGGCAGGTGCCCTAGCCAATCCAATTGGCGCCCCTGTGTAGGTTTTAAGAGGAGTCGCCAATTCAATTAGAGACTCCTCCTAAAATGCAATTTTTGTGTTATAAATAGATGCGTTGTGTGAGTAAATGTTCCACATCTCACACAATCATTTGGCAATCATGTTTGGTATTCGTCGCCGATACGGTAAGGTGATTTATGCGAGAGACGAACCTCAGATGTTGATGCTGTTTTGGAACATCACTACGTTCGATCAACTGAAGCGGGAGCTGGTTCGTTGGTTAGATGGGAAAATACCATAAGGGGAAAAAATTATAAGTATTGAGAGACTTGACAGTATCTTTGGTTGGATGCGAATGAAGACTGATAAGGATGTTAGGGAAATGATGTTCGGTCGAGACGACATCAATTTGATTGTTGTAATCAGTTAGAAATATTTATGTTTTCAGATAGCTTATTTTGTACTGATGTTTGTTGTGAACCTCGTTGTAACAAAAACTTAATGATATATAATGATTGAAGGTTACAGAAATACAATGTTACAAAAAGCTTAAGACCTAGATGATGCTCCTCGATTGGGACAGTTGTTCTTGTTGTGTCTTGGTTGACGACAGATACTACATAATCTTATCATTTTATCTGTGGAATCCATCTTTGTTCTGATACGTGTGTTGTTTGGCCTTCCTTTCTTCTTTCTACGCATCTCGTCATTGTGCCAAACAATATCACCTTCATATAAAGGCCACTAATCCTCCATTGGTAGTACTGAGAAGCTTTGATTATATACATTCATGATGGTGTTGGCCTTGTACACATCAGATAAATGGTTGTAAGCATCTTGACGAGTATAAGCGCATGCTGCAATGACATGGGAGCAAGGTATGCGGAAGGCCTGGAATTTTCCACAATTGCACCAACTTCTATTTAGTCTAACAGCGTAGGCTAAATTTGGTCTCCCCTCGTTGTGGTCCATTGTCTCCTGGACGCTGAAATTTTGCCTATGACGGTCAAAGAATGTTACAGCGTGTGTGCTAGCTTTGATGATCTCCTCTTTCATGACCTTCATGCAACACTCACTGAATACTTACCCAGACATTAACACCGCACTCCATTTTTCACCTCTGGTTGCGAACATAGAAGCCAACCTATAATAGGTTGATCTTACCAAGGCGGTTATCGGCAGATTTTGAATTCCTTTGGATACCCCGTTCATGCATTCCATAATGTTTGTTGTCATGTGGCCCCATCGACAACCTCTGTCAAATGCCCTTGTCCACTACTCTACTGGTATGTTATTTAGCCATCTCCCTACGTCTTCATTAGACAGTCTAATTTCATCACGATAATATTGAAATGACGGATGAGTTAGAGCATACCTAGCATTCACCACCTTCTTGCGAAGATTCTTATCTTTTATAGCACGCATGAAGTTTTGTGCAATGTGACTGATATAGTAGACATGGGTAGAAGGAGGATCATGCCATCCGTTGTCATGGTTGTTGTAGGCACTCTCAATGGAAGCATGTCTATCAGAAATCAAACAGAGATTGGCTTGTGGAGCCACATGCGTTCTGAGATATCGAAGGAAGAAACCCCATCCACCAGCTGTTTCACCTTCAACAAGAGCAAAGGCAATGGGAAAGACATTGTTGTTTCTGTCTTGTGCAACCGCCATGAGCAAAGTACCCTTGTATTTTCCATATAACCAAGTGCCATCAATTTGAATAATAGATTTACAAAATGCGAAACCTTTGATGCACGGGTCAAATGCCCAAAAGAGACGGTGAAAGATTCTATTACTTGTAGCACAGGTTCCGTCTGGCATCATCGCTGGCAATGTCTCCATAATTGCCACAGTTCTTGGGACATATGTTTTTAGTGCCCATAAAAACCGTGGCAATTCCTTTATGAATCCTCCCAGTTGCCTAAAACTTATTCAACAGCCTTTGTCCTCGCAATCCATGCTTTCTTGTAAGATGGAGTATAATTATATGTTAATCTGATATGGAATATAATTATACTCACCTTCACTAATGGGTCTTTATTAACCAACGGCAGAATGTCTTGACATATCAACGATGCGCTTAGTTTACGGTGATCTTGTTCAACGTTAGTTGCAATGCAACTGTGAGGTGGGTCTATTGAACCGATCTCCCAAGAGTCGTTTTTCTTCTTGTAAGATGCAGCCAAACAAAACTTACAAAGCATGTTACGACATTCGATAACATACCTTCTAGAATCAGTGTGTTTCACTGTAAAGTCAACAGAGTTGTTCATGTGGAATTTTTTAATAGCCATAACACATTCTTCTTTGGTACGAAACATGTCTCCCACCTTTAATTCGCCTTCTGATCTCGGATACGGATTATAGAAAACACTATTGGATGTTTCATCTTCGTGAAGATCCATATTTGTCATATGTTGAGGCGGATTATAGACATGAGTAGGAGGTATTGGTGGTGGTTGATCATCATCTTCATCGTCGTTGTTCAGCATGTGATCAACGTGTATCTCGGTCTCCTCTTCTTCTTTATCAACAGCGTCCACTTCTGCTTCTGGGTTGACGTCATCTGACCATTGTGGATCATCTTCACCAGATTCATCCTGACCGATTAGTTGAGACTGTTGAGATGGTATACATGGCTGAAGAGTAATGTATAACTCAATACAGTTGCAGCCTGAATGTTCATGACTAACAAACATGTATTCAACATCTTCATCATCTCGTACCTTAAGAGGGAAATACTTGCATTGACTATTCTAAAAAAATATTGGATTTTGATATGTGATCTTTGACACAATACCCGATCCTATACAGGATTGTATTCTTTTTTTCAAATGCAAGAAGGTTGTGTTTCTCTTGATCGTGAGTCTAATGGTATCGGTGTTTCGAAAACAAAAACCATATAGCTCAGACTCGTATGTTTCACCGTTGCAGTGAACGTTGAGACTGTATAATGATAAAGATGACATTGTGTAGATGAAAACTATTTTCTTACTGCAGATGAATATGAGTGAAGTGTCTTGGATGTTGATAGTAAGACACTTAAATAGAGGAGTGAAGTGTCTCACATGCTAGCTAGTTCGAAGTGACGTGTTGCACATGCAAGCTACTCCGAAATGACGTGTCGCACATGCAAGCTACTCTGAAATGATGTGTCAATCATGCAAGCTACTAAGAAGTGACATGTTCAACATGCAAGAGACAAGACAACCATGTGTCATACATGCAGACACACACTCCAAATGAATTGGCGCCCCCACTCATTCCTTGCACATGGGCGTCAATTCAAGTGGAGACACCATGCATTCAGACCTCGAAACCAAGCAATCAGACCTAGGTCTTGCATGCATGTCCCTATGGAGGCGCCAATTTGAATGGCGACCCCTCTTAAAGGTTGTACATGGTCTCCAATTCAAGTGGAGACACCATGCAAGCACAACTTTTCATGCTCCCATCCATTTGCCTATAAATACATCCACTCCATAAACACTTCTTCCACACCATCACTCTCACTACTTCCTCTACAATACTTCTTCTACAATTTCATCTTCAGCAACTTCTTGTAGTTTCATCTACACCAACCCCCCGATAAAATGTCTATCCTCACAATGGGCGAAGCACATAGAGGAACGGTTGCAAACATCGCAACATATGTAAGTTTTTTATTTTGTTAACTTTTTATCTTTCATCTTCACCAACCCCCTTTTATTTTAACATACCAACTTAGTCAAGTTTTTTATTCTTTCTTTTATAGGATGTATCAAGGTTCCGAACTCGGGTCCACGAATATGTCCATATGGACCCGATGATTCAACCTTATGTTGAACTCGCCGGTTTTGGTCATATAAGCAAGATTTTATCTTGGACCATAGATAACAAATTCATTCTAGCTTTATGCGAAAGATGGAGACCAGAGACACACACATTTTGGTTCCCAACCGGTGAGTGCACCGTGACGTTAGAAGACGTCTACATGCTTTTGGGACTACCCATTGAAGGTAAGGCTGTTAATGGTAAAACCAACTATGCAAATTCAATTTGCATGGAGCTCTTAGAGACTGATTTGTTAGATGATAATGCAAGAGGTCAAAGTATACTACTCTCACGCCTTAAGTCGTACTATAATAGTTTATACTTATATGAGCATTCTACCGAAGATGCTCGAATAATAAAAACTAGGTGTTACATTATGCTGTTAATTGGCTCGTTTTTATTTCCCGAAGGTAGTGGTTCTAGCATGCATATTATGTACTTACCTCTACTTAGACATGTAGATAGAATAGGAAGTTACAGTTGGGGATCTGCTTGTCTAGCCTATCTCTATAGATCCTTGTGCAAAAACTCACACAAAGACACATCTACATTTTCTGGATGTGTTGTTTTGCTACAAGCATGGGGTTGGTCAAGACTACCGTCTCTAGCACCCGTCAATAACAACCTTTTCACATTTTCGTATGCATAAAAGTAAGTTGTTTAAATTGATATATCTTTACTTACTTCTTTAAAGATTATTACCTCTAATATTTTTTGACTTTTTGGTGTAGATGGTCTGCACGTGGTATGATTTACAACAGATGTCCAAGATGAAATATTACTCAGTATCGTAACCTGTTGGATCACCTTCGACCGACAGACGTAAGGAAAATAACTTAATTATTTCGTTATATTTTGTTAACTTCTTCTACATTGACTATAATCTTATCTTCTTTCACATTTCAGTTCATTTGGCGTCCATACCTTAATTTGGATCATGACCATGAGGTCAACGCTGAAGACGCGGCCGTATGGACTGCATGCACACCGATAATACGGTTCATAACTATGGAGATGCACAACAGTGATCGTGTGAAGCTGAAGTTCGGTATGCTCCAAAATATCCCAGATCCCCCAACTAGCCTAGGAGAATGGCATCTGCGTAAAGTTAACGACCAATGGAACTTCAATCCATGGCAAAGCTTCGCAAGATCGGAGTGTCGCAAATGGAAGCACCGCCATGACCATGTGTTAACTGACGCAGTCATGTCAACTGAAGAAAAACTAAGTCGTACTTATATGGCTTGGTACAGATCGGTTGGTTTTAAGTTCATCGCCGAGGATATGTACTTGTACGACCCATGCCAGATGACTTACACACCTGACACCTCAACATCAAAACCCCAACAACAGTGTCAGACCGGATACACACAACCCCCTATCCATCAAACATTTCGTTCAACCAACACACAAATATACAACCAAAACATGTCATACACCCAACCCCAATACCAAGAGCATGCCCCATACCACCACCAACAAATTGACCATCAACCTGAGACCCAACATCGCTTCGCACCCACCCCATCACCCTACCAAAGTCGCCTTAGCCAGAACACCCAACGATCATTCAACACCAACCGCCCCTCCTCCTACCGTAGCCAAGAAGCCCAAACATCACAAAACCAAAACATCCAACAACCCTATCTCTACCAAACACCCCAACAACCTTTCCAACCTTTCCTCGATGCATCGTTCACACCCATGTCTCCCTTCAACCGTCCCAGTCACCCATCAATGAGTCAACCACATCCCAACTTCTTTGGCATGGGTCATGAGCTCAGCTACGGCGGTACACCATCGATGCATACTGAAGACTATGCCGACTTATCTGAATACCTCAACAGACCTTCTCCTGTAGTTGGTAGTGACGCTCCTGGCCCCTCAGATGATCAAACACCAGTGCAGAATCGTCAACGTGGGTTAGGGCCAAGGGTTAGGGTAGCTAGAGGATGTGGGACCGGAGGTCGGTTAGGTGATCCCGGTCATCACCATTAGGTTTCTTTGTGTAAACGGAAAATTTTATTAATATCAAGTGGTCCTGTATCAAATTTATCTATCACGTATACCATATAACAAAAAAATTGTATTTTAGGAGGAGTCTCCAATTGAATTGGCGACTCCTCTTAAAACCTACACAGGGGCGTCAATTGGATTGGCTAGGGCACCTGCCCTAGCCAATCCAATTGGCGCCTCCATTCAAGTTTTAAGAGGAGTCTCCAATTCAATCGGCGACTCCTCCTAAAAGTGGGGTACTTTGGGAATTTTTTTGAAACCGGGGGTATTTTGGGAATTTCCTTGAAAAAATGGGTTATTTTTGTAAAAAAACCTGGTTTTAGTCCTAAAGTCAAAATCTGTAGCGGATTTTCCTGCAAATTTTACCTTTAAGAACTAAAACTAACACAAAAGTGAGATATATGGATTCAGACAAAAAAATATATAAGAACCAAAATCAAAAACTCGCTAACTTATCGGGATCAAAAGACTATTTAAGCGTTTTTACAATTTTTTCACTTATTTTATAAAATAAAATATATTATAGTAACAATTTTGATTTTTTTAAATTAATACATACTTTACATATAAAAATAATATATCATATATAAATTTTTTGTAAAAATATTTTATAATATAAGAAAGTGAAATAATGATAAAAAATAATTGAATATATGTACAATTTATTTTTATGAGTCAAACTATATATATATATATATATATATATATATATATATATATATATATATATATATATATATATATATATATATATATATATATATATATAGCCTCCATATCCTAAATTTTCTAGCTCTGTCCCTCCCGACCACCACCGCGTACACCATTTGTTCTCGGTGTATGCACACCCCCGTTGTCGCCGATAACAACTTACTTCCTGCATTTTTTGCATTTTATTTTGTGTCACAAGATTTGTTTTTTTTTTTTTGTTAATGCCTAGGGCCAAACAAAAGAATTATATACAAGCTTGTCTCCTAACAAATGTATCATTTAAATACTCTATCAAAGCATGGCACATCCAACATGGACATTTATCATACCTAATGTAGTCCCTCGTTCATGTGCTCCACTTGTTTAGCTAACATATCAATGCAAACTTCCTTATATATGTGCTCTATATGCAAATCTTCCATGCTACTTCCTACTTAGAGAATTATTCTTATTAGGTTTGATCCAACACTTGTTTCATATGGTTCTCATGAATAACTTCAACCATAAGTTTTCTATCAACTTGCACAACTAGTTGTCTGAATCCACTTTCCTTATCAATTTCTAGACCTTCCAACACGCCCCAAAGTTTTGTTATGTGACTATTACACTTGCCAATATGCTATATATAACCTCTTATCCAATGGCCCTGATAGTCTTGAAACATTCCCCCACAACCTGCCTCTTTCCCTTCCTGCACAACTCCATAAGAGTTCAAGCAAATCGAGTCCACTTTAGGGCCCCTCCAATTGACATGTATCTCAATTGGCTGACTTCTGATGACTTTGGCTTGCATACTACTTCTTTTGTGGTATATCTGAATATTTCCCTGTATTCATTTATCAAATTATGTGGCATGACATAAGTTGGCAGATGCAACCTTTAGTTCCTCCAATACCAAATGTTATGGCAAGCAGTGGCCAAAGTTGCAAACCAATCAATGTTATCTCTACTTTGATTATATCTCATGTTTATCTCCAACCATTCAGCCTGCTCCAAATTAAAGAACACTTGCTTGTTAGCATTGCTTACAAGTTAGGTCCATACCTACTTGGCTATTTTACATTCTCTCAAAGTATGGATTATTGATTTTGTTGGTGTAAGTCCCATAGGCCAATAGATTTGGTACTTGTATTGAATTATTTATTAATAATAAAATACATTTCTTTGTTATGTTTGTTTTTCCTAAAATAACAAAGTCCCTATAATAGCTAGTTCGTTTAATGAAATGTTAAGTGTGACTTAATCATGAGATCTCATTAAACATAAGGATAATATTTTTAAAGTATATGTAGTCGAGCTTTATTATAAAATGGGATAACATTAAAGCATTAAAACGATTATGTGGATAGATTGACGATCACATCTCATAGATCATGGATAAAGAGTTATCAAGTCTTCATATAGGTATGAATATTAGGAGTAATGTTTATACTGGATTGACCCACTATAAGAATACTACATAAAAATTATGCAGAGTGTCATAAGATATTCTCATGGTAATAATGGTGTATATCACCCTTTAACCTTAAACCACTATGGACCCTAGATGTAGGAGTCAAGTTTTTATTGTTGATCAAACATTGACCGTAACTGGATGATTATAAAGATAGTTTATGGGTACTCCACAAATCATATTGAGGGAGATGAGTGACCTATATGGAATTTTCTCATCCTGCATACTAGGCTAAATGTCTAAGGGCTCAATATTGAACTGGAAAAGGGTCACATGGTCTATGCATTCTGTTTAATATAGATATTAGGGTAAAATAATAATTGTACACAATAATATTATTACGAAAAAGTTTTGTCAAATCACATTACATTTAACCTACAAGGTCAAACACATAAGAACGGATTGATAAGAGATGAAATAAATAAGGAACACTGTAAGGTACAGTTTACTTAAGTGGAACATGCAACATCGTATAATATAATAATAATAATTATTATTATTATTATTATAGTTATTAAATATTATAATAATAATAATAATAATATGTTTATTATAATAATAGTTATTATAATAACATAATATTATTATACGGTGCAAGTGATTATATACATAGAGCTCTTGTGTAGAAGCTAAAACACTTGATGAAATTTGGTTTTTCAAACCTCACCGAAATCTCTCTCTCTCTCTCTCTCTCTCTCTCTCTCTCTCTCTCTCTCTCTCTCTCTCTCTCTCAAAGTATTCATTCGTAGTAGTTAGCATTGAGATTGAATGCACTATGTTTATATGGATTGAGTAGAGGCGTTGATCATCGTCCATCACTTGAGATCATTCATTCGGATTTGTATCAAAGTTTTTAATCACCATAAGAGGTAATTTTTCTATCACTGACCATGCATCATTCGTAAGGATCAACTAAAAGAAAAAGTTTTATTTTCCGTTGTATTATGAATCGCTTTTTCCCTTCAGTGGTATCAGAGCCACTTACGAAACCATGATTGAATAGTTGTTTAATTTCTGTAATTTGTGTACTAATTCGATTAAAACACATAATGAATTAAATAATAATAATAAGACATTTCAATCAATGATATAAGTAATTCTAGTATAACGATGATATATTTGATATACTATTTCAATTTTTGTATACTCGATTTTGTTCATTCGGCTTCGGAATCCATCTTTAGTATGGTGAATCAATGATATTTCAATCAATCATATTGAATGATCAATAGTTATATTTTTTTATGAGATGGATGTGTTGTATTAGAGTATGAGATCACAAGATTTGTTTTGTCAAGAGTTATAATTTTAGGGTTCACAAAATTTTATAATATAATTGTTATTGTTATTATTATTATTATTATAAGTTTTGTTATTTTTATAATATAATAATAATTATTATTATTATTATTATTATTATTATTATTATTATTATTATAAAAATGATATATCGTGGTATACACTATGAAATTGTAACTTGAAATTAAGTGTCATTGTTACACAATGCAATGCTTATTATACGATGTCAAAGTATATCAAACAAACAAGTTTTCAAAAGAATGAAAAAATTTCACAGATATTGTATCTATTCTAGAATATAATGTTTTCAAAATAAAATTATAAAGTATCATGTTATAATTTAATTATTTAATAATAAGTTATTATATTATTTATTTAAATAATTTGGTATACATTTTAATCGAAATACAAAATCCTGAATAACTATATATAGTATGATCAATTGTAAAAATTTAACTTAATTTATTTAACTAATAGAGTTTAAATTAATAATAATAATAATAAAATGTGTTTATTATTGTTGTTTTGTAGTGGACGGTTGTGGCCTTTGTCTTCTTTTATTTTGTTTTGGAAATTTTTAATACGACTTGCGTGTCGTGCCTTTCTCTTTACTTTTTTTTATGTAACTTCTTTTCTCATCTCACTCCCTCGTATGTAAAACGAGTATTCTTTAACGTAATGTAATAAAGAAAAGAAGAAGACAAGATCAAATGACGATAATCATGGAGATCTAGCTTGGAGAAACGTAGAACGTTATTAGGTTTATCTTAGGTTCTCTCATAGGCTTAAGAGAATAATTGTGCTAGGGGTCATAAGGGTGTCATTTTAATTTTATATGTATGTTGATACATGTGAATGTATATTGATGCATGTGAGAGATAATTCATATGATAAATAAGTTGGTAAGATCAAACAAATCAAAATTCCCTCAAATCAAATATTAAGTTTAAGTTTTCCAAATTACAGCACTCATTAAGACTAGTATCAAATCATGTATGTTCCGCCTAACGCGAGGTGCATATTCTATCTTAGTAAGGTGCGATAGGATAAATGTAATATCTAATTGATAAAATATTGGGTCGAACTTAACTAAACAAATTCTAATAAGATTATATATGTTTAGAAGCAAGAATTAGGAGCAACCAAATGATAGATTAGAATAAGGAGTTATTCATCCAACTAATAGTATTTGAGAATTGTATTAGATACAAATGGAAGGAGTTCCTACCTAAATAATCTAGTTTTGTGTAAGCAATCTAACACTGACTTAAAACAAAGTGTAATATGGATCTCGATCCACTAAAAAATCTTCCAATGGGGTTTTCCTAGTCAAATGGTGAGGATCATTTGGTTTGAGTAAAATAGTGGAAAGATATTTAAATAAAAGTCAGATTGAATATGTTGATTTTAATAATACTTATATTTTCACATTTTTCATATAGATTACGATGACAACAAACATCTCTAAAAACATTTTGCAATCAATCTTTGATAAGAAAAAAATGTATGGGACAAATTTTCTGGATTGACACCGAAACTTAAGGATTATCCTCAAACATGATAAAAAGTTGTATTTCTTAGAGACACCTCTTCTTGGTGAGGAGCCTCTTAGTTCTGCTTCTAAAGCTGAAAGAGATACTTATAAGAAGCATGCTGATGATCCCAATGAAATTGTTTGCCTTATGCTAGCTACCGTGAATTCTAAATTACAAAAGTAACATGAAAATATGGTAGCGTTCAATATGATCGAACACTTGAAAGATGTTTTATCAAGAGCAGGTGAGGCATGAGAGATTTGAAGTTTCAAAATCCTTTTTTCAAGGCAAGCTAGATGAGGGATCCCTGGTAAGTCCCCATGCACTCAAGATGATTGGGTATATGGAAAACCTTGAAAAGTTAGGTTTTCCTCTCAAAATGGAGCATACAACTGATTTGATCCTACAGTCATTGTCGAAGAGCTTCAATAAATTTATCCTTAATTTCAATATGAATTATATTGATAAATGTCTTCCATAGCTTCTGGGTATGTTAAGAACTGTTGAGTAGAATCTAAAGTCAAAAGAGAAGTCCATTCTGATGGTCAGTAATGGAAAGAAGCGGAACAAAAGGCCCACCAAGCAGGATGGTAAAGGGAAACGAAAGGAAGTTGTCATACCCAAACCTACTGCTCGTGCTTTGAAACCTAGTGGAGGTATAACAAAGGCGGGCACTTGCTTCTATTGCACTAAGATCGGACACTGGAAGAGAAACTACTCAAAGTACATGGAAGATAAGAAGAATTTGGTAGAGACTTCAACTTCATGTATTTTTGTTATAGAAATAAATTTATCTACTTTTTCATCATGGGTATTGAATACTGGATGTGGTTTTCATATTTGTACTAATGTATAAGGGCTAAAAGGAGTAGAGAATTGGCAAAAGGTGAAGTTGATCTACGAGTTGGAAATGGAGCAAAGGTTGTTGCTTTAGCTATAGGAACTTATGTATTGACTTTACCTAGTGGTTTAATAATTCATTTCGAGAACTATTATTATGTACTTGCAATTAGCAGGAATATTATCTATGTTTCTGGTTTGGGCAAGTTTGACTTTTCATTTATAATAAAAAATAATTGTTGTTATATTTATTTGAATGATATATTCTATGCTAATGCACAAATGAACAATGGAATGTATATTCTTAATCTTGAAATGCCAATTTATAACATTAATACTAAAAGCATGAAATCTAACGAGTTAAATCCAAGTTACCTTTGGCATTATCGCTTAGGCCACATAAATGAGAAGCGCATTTCCAAATCTTGGTTAACTGGAAATATGGACTCTTTCCCTATTGTGATTGCGAATCATATGATACATTCAAATCTTGGTTAACTGGAAATATGACAAAGTCCCCATTCACGGGAAAAGGTGAAAGAGTTAATGATCTTTTGGCCCTCATACATATACTAATGTATGTGGACCATTAAATATACCATCCAGAGGAGGTTTTCAATACTTCATCAAATTTATTGATGATTTCAGTAGACATGGTTATGTGTATTTAATAAAACACAAATATGAATCCTTTGAAAAGTTCAAGGAATTTAAGAATCAAGCATAAAATTGTTGGTGTAAGCCCTAGAGGCCAATACTTTTGGTACTTGTATCAAATTATTTACTAATAATAAAAGACTTTTTCCTTTATTATGTTTGTTTAATAAAGTCCCTAGAATAGCTAGTCTGTTTAATGTATCAAGTGTGACTTAACCATGAGATTCCATTAAACATAAGGACATTATTCTTAAAGTATATGTAGTCGAGTTTTGTTATGAAGTGGGATAACATTAAAGCATTAAGACTATTGTGTATATAGACTGATGATCACATCTCATGGATCATGGATAAGGAGTTATCAAGTCTTAAACATATGTATGAATATCAAGAGTAATATTTATATTGGATTGACCCGCTATGAGAATACTATATAGAATGTTATGCAAAGTTTCATAAGTTATTCTCATGGTGATAATGGTGTATACCACCCTTCGACCTGAAACCACTACGGACCCTAGATGTAGAGTTAAGTGTCTTATTGATGATCAAACACTGTCCGTAACTGGATGACCATAAAGACAGCTGATAGGTACTCCACGAAACATGTTGAGGGACATGAGTGACCTAGATGGAATTTTCCCATCCTGCGTAACAGGATAAATGTCTAAGGGCCCAATATTGAACTGGACAAGGATGACACGGTGTATGCCTTGTGTTCAATATAGACATAAGGGCAAAAGGGTAATTGTACATATAAGTATTACCACAAAAGGATTTGTCAGATCACATGACACTTTCATGTCTTGGATAACAGTGATGTGTTGCTAGATATCGCTTAATGTTTATTATGTTAAATACGTGATTTAATATAATTACCAATGTCGCGAGAACCTACAAGGTAACACACAAAAGGAAGGATTGATGAGACATAAAGTAAATAAGGAACACTATAAGGTACAGTGCACTTAAGTGAATTGTAGAACACCGTAAGGTACGGTGTACTTAAGTAGAATACGAAATATGGTAAGGTACCACGCACTTAAGTGATTTTGATATATCATAAGATACGGGACACATACACTTAAGTGGGCTTTTTAGCTTGCAACCCACGCAAGTGGTTCTATAAATAGAACCCTTGTGCATAAGCATTTGATTAGATGAAAATTTCGATTCTCTCTCTCTCTCTCTCTCTCTCTCTCTCTCTCTCTCTCACTCAAAGCCTTCATTTGTATCAGCTGGCACTGAGATTGAAGGAATCCGTTCGTGTGGACTGAGTAGAGGTGTTGTCACCATTCAACGTTCGTGATCACTCCTTAGATCTGCATCAAAGGTTTCAATCACCACAAGAGGTAATGATTTATATCACTGATCATGCTCATTCGTAAGGATCACTAAAGGAGAAAATTTTAAATTCTGCTGCATTTTGGATCGCAATTCTCCTTCAAAAACCAACTAGGTAAGAATATTAAAACTATTTGATTAGATCGGGGAGGTGAATATTTAAGCATAGAGTTTGATGACCATCTAAAATAGTATCAGATTCTATCCCAAATTACTCCTCCTGGAACACCATAGTGGAATGGTGTATTTGAGAGAAGAAATCAAACCTTGTTAGACATGGTTTGATCCATGATGAGTCACATCGATCTTCCAAACTCCTTGTGGAGACATTCTTTGTTGACGGCAGCTTACACACTTAATAGTGTTCTATCCAAAAAGGTTGAGAAGACACCATGTGAGATATGGAGTGGTAAGAAAACACATATTTCTTACATGAAGATTTAGGGTTGCAAATTTTATATGAAATGACAAATTTCAACTAAACTTGAACATAGATATGACAAATGATTATTTGTGGGGTATCCTAAAGAAACAAGATGGTATTACTTCTACAGTCATTCTAAGGGAAAAGTGTTATCGCTTAAACTAGAGTATTTCTGAAAAAGGACTTTATTTCTAAAGGAATCAGTGAGAGGAAAGTAGAGCTTGAAGAAATTCATGAATCACAAACCATTGATACACCTATGGAGGAACTAGAGCGGGAAACACAAGTCGTTGTGGAAGAGAAACCTACTCAAGTAGAACAAGACCGTTGTAGGTCAAATAGGATACGTCACCTACCAAGAGGTTATCACTGGACCCGGGTATGAGAAGTTGCTAGAAGTCATGAAATCCAAAATGGACTCTATGTACACAAACCAGGTTTGGACCTTGGTAGAGACTCATGTAGGAGTTAAACCTATAAAATACAAGTGGGTATTCAAAAAGAATACTTATATAAATGGTAAGGTACATACCTATAAGGAAAGACTAGTTGCTAAGGGCTATAAGAAGATTCATGGTGTAGACTATGATTAAACCTTTTCACCATTTGCAATACTTAAACTTGTTCAGGTTTTACTTGTTATCATTGTATATCATGATTATGAAATATGGTAGATGAATGTCAAGACTACTTTCCTTAACGGGAATCTTCTTGAGGATGTGTACGTGACATAGCCTGAAGGATTTGAAATACCAGAAGAAGCCCAAAAGATAGGCAAGTTACAATGATTAATCTATGGATCGAAGCAAGCTTCCAGAAGCTGGAAAATCTTCATTTTGATGAAACAGTAAAACAATATGGATTAATAAAAATGAAGATAAGCCTTGTGTCTATAAAACGTTTAGTGGGATCATGCTCATCTTCCTGATATTATATGTGGATGACATATTACTCATTGGAAACAATGTCACAACCTTGCAGCAAGTGAAAACTTGGCTAGGGAAATGCTTTTGTATGAAATACCTAGGTCAAACAACCTATATATTAGGAATTCTGATTTATAGAGATAGATCACAAAAACTGTTTGGCCTAAGTCGGAGTATATACGTAGATAAAGTGTTGAGATGCTTTAATATATATGATTCCAAGAAAGGATTCAAATATATGCAACATGGCATGTGTCTATCAAAAACACAACCCTCTTCAACTAAGGAAGAAAGAGATCGTGTGAATAAGATTCCATATGCATCTAGCCTTCATTCGTATTAGCTAGCACTGAGATTGAAGGAATTTGTTCGTGTGGACTGAGTAGACGTGTTGTCACCATTCAACGTTCGTGATCACTACTTAGATCTGCATCAAAGGTTTTAATCGCCACAAGAGGTAATGATTTCTATCACTGATCATGCTCATTCGTAAGGATCACTAAAGGAGAAAATTTTAAATTCCGCTGCATTTTGGATCGTAATTCTCCTTCAGTGGTATCAGAGCCTGGTTATGAAACCATGCATTTGATAGCTCTTTATTTTCTGTATTTTCTGTATTAATATGATTAAAAGACATAATGAATTAAATCATAAAGGAGTAATTAAATTTGGCCTCATATGTGTACGATTTGGATGATTGATGTTGACTATGCTTCGGAATTCAACGTTATTATGGTGAAGTAGCGATACATCGATCGTCCATAGGTTACACAATTGAGATCGATCAAGTTATATATATATAATATAAGTAATTTTGATGCAAAATACGATATATATGATATATTGTTCCTGTTTCGTTCATTCAAACACTTCATGGTTATTTTCCTTTGAGCGATCAATGGTCATTTGCTTTGGAATCCGACGAAAGTATGGTGAAGCAATGGCGTGTTGATCAATCATACTGAATTAACAATCTAGGTGTGTTTGACGGTATGAAATTGTTGCATTAGGGTTCATGACGGTACAAGGGTTGTGCTGTCAAAGAGTTATGCGATTAGTGTTGTGACTGCGCAAGAGTTATGCTTTAAAGCATCAAGTGTTGATGCGAAAATCGATGTCGGTTTCAAATGAATTGTTCATTAAAATTTTGCGTCGGGGTGCTGCCCCCTTGACCCCCGTCCGTTGAACGGTCAGCGGAACCCCCGGCTAACTTTGCGTAGTGTGATCAGTCGCCGAAATTTAATTTGGTTTATTTAATTAACAGAATTTAAATTAATAATAATAATGTGTTTATTATTATTGTCTTGTGGTGATCGGTTATGGCCTTAGTTTTCCTTTATTTTGTTTTGGGATTTTAAAATACGACCTGCGTGTCGTGCCTCTCTTTTAATCTCTTAATGTGACTTCTTTTCTTATCTCACTCTCTCGTATGTAAAACGAGTTTCTTTTATGTAATGCAATATTATGAAGAAAGATAAGAATACAATATCAAAGGAGGACAACCTTGAAGATCTTGCTTGGAGAAGCTTAGATCGTTATTAGGTTAGCTTAGGTTCTCTCATTGGCTTGGGAGAACAATTGTGTTAGGGGCCATAACTGCTCTATTCTGTATGTATGTTAATGCATGTGAATGTATGTTGATGCATGTGAGAGACGATTTATATGATACATAAGCCGGTGAGATCAGAATAATTGCAAATTCCTTCAAATTAAATATTAAGTTTATGCTTTGCAAGTTTTAGCACTTATCAAGACTAGTATCGAATAATGTAGGTTTCGCCTACGCGAGGTGCATGTTCTATATTAGTAAGGTGTGATGGGATAATTGTAATATCCAATTGCTAAAACAATGGGTCAAACTTAACTAAACAAATTATAATAAGATTATATATGTTTAGAAGCAAGAGTTGGAAATGATCCATGTGATGGATTGGAATAAGGAATTATTCACCCAAATAAAATATTCGAGAGTTGTATTAGATATAATTGGAAGGAGTTCCTACCTAAATAACCTAGTTTTGTGTAATTTGCCTACGCGGACTTAAAACAAAGTGAAATGTGGATCTCGACCCACTAGAAAATCTTCCAACGGGATTTTCCGAATCAAATGATGAGGGTCATTTGTTTTGAGTAAAATAGTGGGAGCATATTTAATTAAAGATCTAATTAAATATGTTATTTTAATGATACTTATATTTTCATATTTTTTCATGTAGATTAGCATGATAACAAACACCTCTAACAACATTTTACGATCAATCCTTGATAAGGAAAAATTGTCTGGGATAAATTTTCTAGATTGGCACCAAAATCTGAGGATTATCCTCAAGCATGATAGAAAGTTGTTGTCTTAGAGAAACCTGTTCCTGAAGAGGAACCTCCTAGTTCTGCATCTAAGGAAGAAAGATATGCTTATAAGAAACGTGTCAATGATGCCAATGAAACTGCTTGCCTCATGCTAGCTACCATGAACTCAGAGTTGCAAAAGCAACATGAGAACATGGCAACGTTCGATATGATCGAACACCTTAAGATGCTCTATCAAGAGCAGGAAAGGCATGAAAGGTTTGAAGTTTCAAAAGCCTTTTTTCAAGGCAAGTTAGCTGAGGGAGCCCCTGTAGGTCCCCTTGTGCTCAAGATGATTGGGTATGTGGAGAACCTTGAGAGGTTAGGTTTTCCCCATGAAAAGGAACTTGCAAATGATTTGATCTTGCAATCGTTGCCAGATAGCTTCAGTCAATTTGTCCTTAATTTCAACATGAATTCTAGGCATGTTAAGAACTGCTGAGCAGAATCTGAAGTCAAAAGGGAAGTCCATTATGATGATCGGAAATGGAAAGAGACAGAACAAAAGACCCACCAAGCAGGGTGGTAAAGGGAAAGGCAAGGAAGTTGCCAAACCCAAGCCCACTGATCCTGCTTTGAATCTTAATGGAGGCATAGTAAAGGAAGGCACTTGCTTCCATTGCGATAAGACCGGACACTGGAAGAGAAACTGCCCAAAGTACCTGGAAGATAAGAAGAATGGAGTAGAGACTTCAACTTCAGGTATTTTTGTTATTGAAATTAATTTATCTACTTTTGCATCATGGATATTAGATACTAGATGCGGTTCTCACATTTGCACCAATGTATTGGGGCTAAAAAGGAGTAGAGATTTGGCAAAAGGTGAAGTTGATCTACGAGTTGGCAATGGCGCAAAGGTTATTGCTTTAGCTGTAGGAACTTATGTATTGACTTTACCTAGTGGTTTAATAATTCAGTTAGAGAACTGTTATTATGTACCTGCAATTAGCATGAATATTATTTCCGTTTCTTGTTTAGACAAGTTTGGTTTTTCATTTATAATAAAGAACAATTGTTGTTCCATTTATTTGAATGATATATTCTATGATACTGCACAAATGAACAATGGATTATATGTTCTTGATCTTGAAATGCCTATTTATAACATTAATACTAAAAGGATGAAACCTAATGAGTTAAATCCAACTTACCTTTAGCATTGTCGATTAGGCCACATAAATGAGAAACGTGTAACACCCTTCTAAAATACCCCAATAATTATTTAATTCAACAAAATATAAATCAGAGTAGATATGCAATTTAAGGGTGTCACACTTGACACTTCACACCATTCACCATAATAACTTGTCATGCTCATTTATTCATCAAAATAAAACATTGCATAATTCGCAGCGGATAGAGATCTAATCAATCATGCAAACCATGTAACACATTACATGTAAAGTTGTTCAACAACCAAAATGAAAACAAAGTAAAACATCCCGTCCCGATGTTACATCTACCAGAGCATGACCCACTAAGGAACTACACTAGACTCCAAGCACTAGCTTCTACTCAATCACTGCTCGTTACCTGAAACATAGTTGTAAGGGTGAGTTCCTCAATCGATATAATAAGCATTATAAAATATCATGTAATGCTAAGTAAATTAACACATTTCATCACCCTAATCATATCACACATTCAGCAACGGCAACATCAACTCATAATCATACTCAACACAACACCACACAAAACACACGTATAATATTGGAATACATCCATTCATATTATACATCATACATACATTATGCAATGAGACTCCATGCATGCGGTACCGACTATTCGTGAACACATAGTTCAACCTCACCGATCAAACCCAGATACGGCTACCAAGCTCACTAGTCCCACTCATTTGAGACCTAGTGACTCACTCACTAATTCCTCACCATGGGAATTAGCTACCACCCCAAGGGCTATGCTATGCACGCTAAATCACCTAGCATGCAAACATCAACAACAATCCACCATAACTCACTCACTAATTCCTCACCATGGGAATTAGCTACCACCATAAAGGCCATACTATGCACGCTAAATCACCTAGCATGCAACCATCAACAACAATCCACAATGGACATATGCTCACACTCTAAGCCATAAACAGTCCATTCACAATTGCATACATAACAGATACATTCACAGTATTATGCATATCATCATACATCATCAGCATATTTATCACAAAAGCATATTCATATCATGCCAAATAATAAATCACAGTATTAGCACACTCTACTAATACCTATACTGCTCAAAACAACGGGAAATGATCCCTACTATATCATACACCAATATAGGCCAATCATCCAATATGTCCACAATATTCAAATATCAATTTTCCACTTTTCAAACAGTGTTAACCGGTTAACGCCCTGGGTTAACCGGTTAACGCAACACAGAACACGCTTCCTGGCACATTATAACAGTGTTAACCGGTTAACGCCCTGGGTTAACCGGTTAACGCAGAACAAAAATTAATTTTTCTAAATCATAACAGTGTTAACCGGTTAACACCCTGGGTTAACCGGTTAACGCAAGACAAAAAGTTGTTCCTGCGCTAACACGAACAGAATGCAGAATTACCCGCATTTTTCGCCGTTGGAGGACTTCCGGACCTCCGATTTCGATTCCGTAAACGGCTACACGTCCAGAAAATCACAACTCATCCAAATATAGATTCAATTACAGTTTTTAACATAACTTATTCATCATCATTTACAGCATTCCTCATCCCAATTAGGGTCAATTCAATGGCTTATTACTACCCATTACATGTTAACCCATAATACCCGTTAAACGACGATAAACCCCCCTTACCTGAGTTAATCCGGCGAATCCTTTAGCTTCAAGCTTTTCCCTTCTTCAACCCTTGTTCTCCTGCTCTTCCTCTTTGCCCTTTTCTCACTTTCTGTCGCTTCTCTGGTTTTCACGTGAAAAACCCTTTTCACCAAATGGAACTCTTTATATATATTCCAACTTTATTATTCCAATAATAATAATCCAATAATATTCCAATTATTTAATTAAATTAATAAATATACTATTAACTTAAATTAAATAATTATCATATTTTATCGGGGTGTTACAACTCTCCCCCACTAAAAGAGTTTTCGTCCTCGAAAACATACCTCAAGCGAATAACTCTGGATAAGACTCCTTCATCTGACTCTCAAGTTCCCAAGTCACATTGCCACCGGCTGGTCCTCCCCAAGCTACCTTTACCAAAGCAATCTCTTTACCCCGCAGCTGCTTCAACCCTCGATCCTCGATCCTCATAGGTGATGTTTCAACAGTCAGGTTATCTCTCACCTGTACATCATCTACTTGGACCACATGCGACGGATCAGGAATGTACCTCCTCAACTGAGACACATGAAAAACCTCATGCAAATTCGCAAGTGACGGCGGTAAAGCGATACGATAGGCTACCTCCCTTATCCTCTCCAAAATATGATAAGGACCAATAAATCGAGGTGTCAACTTCTTCGACTTCAAAGCTCGACCAACCCCAGTTATCGGAGTAACACGAAGAAACACATGATCTCCCTCTTGAAACTCAAGTGACTTCCTCCTCTTGTCGTGATAACTCTTCTGACGACTCTGAGCAATCCTCATCTTCTCCTGAATCATCTTAATCTTTTCCGTAGTTTGTTGCACAATCTCCGGTCCAACCACAGCACTCTCACCGGACTCATACCAACATAAAGGTGTCCGACATCTCCTACCATACAAAGCTTCAAACGGTGCCATACCAATGCTCGAATGAAAACTATTATTGTAGGTAAACTCAATCAAGGGTAAATAACAATCCCAAGCACCTCCCTTTTCCAAAACACAAGCCCTCAAAAGATCCTCCAGTGACTGAATCGTCCTCTCAGTCTGACCATCAGTCTGCGGATGATATGCAGAACTCAATCTCAGCTTAGTTCCCAAAGCCCTCTGCAAACCTTCCCAGAACTTCAATGTAAATCTAGGATCTCTGTCCGAAACAATACTCGACGGAATACCATGCAAACTTACAATTTTCTCAATATACAACTCAGCTAATCTCTCTAACGGATAATCCATTCTGATCGGAATGAAATGAGCCGATTTTGTCAATCTGTCAACAATCACCCAAATAGCTTCAAAATTCTTAATTGTCCTCTGAAACCAGAAACAAAATCCATACTGATACTATCCCACTTCCACTCTGGAATAGCCAACGGTTGCATTAGCCCAGACGACTTCTGATGCTCAATCTTTGACTTCTGACAAGTCAAACAAGAATAAACAAAACTCGCAATTTCTCTTTTCATTCCCGGCCACCAAAATAACTTTTTCAAATCATGATACATCTTCGTAGCCCCAGGATGAATACTCAGGCCACTACGATGTCCTTCCTCAAGAATACTCTTCTTAAGTTCGGTAACATCCGGAATACACACCCGATTACCAAATTTCAAAACACCATTCTCATCAACTCTGAATTCACCACCTTGACCTTGATTCACTAGAGTCAACTTATCAACCAAAAGTACATCGGATTTCTGACCCTCTCTAATCTCATCCAGAATACCACTCGTTAACTTCAACATTCCCAATTTAACACTATTGTGAGTACTCTCACACACCAAACTCAAGTCTCTAAACTGCTCAATTAAATCCAGTTCCTTAACCATTAACATAGACATATGCAATGATTTCCGACTCAATGCATCAGCCACTACGTTTGCTTTACCCGGATGGTAATTCAGACCAAAGTCATAATCCTTCAGAAACTCTAACCATCTCCTCTGTCTCATATTCAGCTCTTTCTGATCAAACAAATACTTTAAACTTTTATGGTCACTGAAAACCTCAAATCTTGACCCGTACAAGTAATGCCTCCACAACTTCAGAACAAATACCACAGCTGCCAACTCTAAATCGTGTGTCGGATAGTTCCTCTCATGAACCTTCAGTTGTCTCGAAGCATAAGCTACAACCTGCTTATTCTGCATCAAAACACCACCCAAACCCAATAATGAAGCATCACAGTAAACCTCAAATGGTTCCGATGGACTTGGTAATATCAGAATAGGAGCAGTAGTTAACCTTCTCTTTAACTCTTGGAAACCTTCTTCACATTTTGAGTCCCAAACAAACGCTTGCCCCTTTCTAGTCAACATCGTCAACGGTAACGCCAACTTAGAAAATCCCTTAATGAATTTCCTATAATAACCTGCAAGTCCAAGAAAACTCCTTATCTCAGAAACTGACTTCGGAGCTTCCCACTTAGATACCGCTTCTATCTTAGAAGGATCAACAGTAACACCACCTCTTGAAACCACATGACCAAGAAAACTAACCTCTTCTAACCAAAATTCACACTTGGACAGTTTAGCAAATAACTTCTTTTCTCGTAGAACTCCTAAAACCACTCTCAAATGTTCAGCATGCTCTTCTTCAGATTTCGAATACACCAAAATATCGTCAATAAACACCACAACAAACTTGTCTAGGTACGGATGGAAAATCCTATTCATATACTCCATAAATACCCCAGGCGCATTAGTCACACCAAAAGGCATTACAGAATACTCATAATGTCCATACCTTGTTCTGAAAGCAGTCTTCTGAATATCCTCAGTTTTCACACGTATCTGATGATACCCCGATCTCAAATCTATTTTACTGAACACACTCGCACCAACCAACTGATCCATCAAATCATCAATCCTTGGCAAAGGATACCGATTCTTGATCGTCACTTTATTCAGTTGCCTGTAGTCCACACACAACCTCATAGTACCTTCTTTTTTCTTAACCAATAACACTGGTGCGCCCCACGGTGACACACTCGGACGAATAAATTTCTTATCCAACAGATCTTCCAACTGACTCTTCAATTCAGTTAACTCAACAGCAGACATACGGTACAGAGCCATCGATATCGGCCTAGTACCAGGTACCAAATCAATCGAGAACTCAACTTCACGCTCTGGCGGTAATTCATTCACTTCTTCAGGAAACACATCAGGAAAATCACACACCACGGCTAGATCGCAAATCACCAGTTTATCTTTAGCCTCCAAAGTCGCTAACAGCATAAACAACTCTGCCCCATCTGCTACTGCCTCATTCACCTGCCTTGCTGATAGAAACAAACTCTTTCCTTCCTCAATCTCAGGAAAGATCACAGTCTTATCAAAACAGTTGATATAAACTCGGTTAAACACCAACCAGTTCATACCCAGGATAACATCAATCTGCACTAGTGGAAGACACACGAGGTCCATCCCAAAGTCTCTACCAAAAATACTCAAAGGACAATCTAAACAAACTGAAGTAGTAGTCACTGAACCCTTCGCAGGAGTATCAATCACCATACTCCCATGCATCTTAGATATCTCTAATTTAAGTTTCACAGCACAATCCAAAGATAAAAAGGAATGAGTCGCACCTGTGTCAATAATAGCTACAAGAGGAAAGCCATTAATATAACACGTACCTCGGATCAAACGATCATCTGCAGAAGTCTCAGAACCCGATAAAGCAAAGACCTTGCCTCCCGACTGGTTCTCTTTCTTCGGCTTAGGGCTCTGTGGACTGATATGACCCACCTCTCCACAGTTGAAACAAGTCATAGTCTTCAACCGGCACTCTGCAGCCAAGTGACCACCTTTGCCACACTTGAAACACTTCTTCTCAGTACTGGTACACTCATGGATACGATGTCCAGCCTGACCACATCTGTAACACTTAGCAGGGGCACTGGAGTCTCCCCCACTAGGTCTCTTCATCCCACTCTGTCTCTGGAAACCTTTGCCAGCTGCATACGGCTTCCCACGATCATTTTGATTCTTGCCTTTCCTATCAACCCTCTGCTGATAGCTCTCCGCTCTGGCCTTGGTATCATGTTCAAAAATCCTGCAACAGTCAACCAAGTCAGAAAACACTCTGATCCGCTGATACCCAATAGCCTGCTTGATCTCGGGACGTAACCCGTTCTCAAACTTCACACATTTTGAAAATTCCCCAGTAGCCTCATCATAGGGAGTGTAATACTTCGACAGCTCTGTGAACTTAGCAGCATACTCAGTAACAGACCGATTGCCCTGCTTCAATTCTAAGAACTCTATCTCTTTCTTTCCTCTGACATCCTCTGGAAAGTACTTCCTCAGGAATCTCTCCCTGAACACCGCCCAAGTGATCTCAGCACCCCCAGCAGCTTCCAACTCAGTGCGGGCAGCAACCCACCAATCATCTGCTTCCTCTGACAGCATGTGCGTACCGAACCTGACCTTCTGGTTATCGGCACACTCAGTCACTCGAAAGATCCTCTCGATCTCCTTCAACCACTTCTGAGCACCATCTGGATCGTATGCTCCCTTGAACATTGGAGGATTGTTCTTCTGGAACTCACTCAGTTGACGAGCAGCTCCCATTCCCACAACATTCGGATTCCCTCCAAGTACTCCAGCTAGCATACCCAGAGCCTCAGCAATCGCAGCATCGTCTCTACCTCTTCCAGCCATCTCAAATCTGAGTTAACCCAACAAGCTAAAACAATAAGTACTGATAGGGTTACACAACACCTATCACATACAGGGAAACAGAATAATTACGACTCGACTCGACCGACTATGCTCTGATACCACTAATGTAACACCCTTCTAAAATACCCCAATAATTATTTAATTCAACAAAATATAAATCAGAGTAGATATGCAATTTAAGAGTGTCACACTTGACACTTCACACCATTCACCATAATAACTTGTCATGCTCATTTATTCATCAAAATAAAACATTGCATAATTCGCAGCGGATAGAGATCTAATCAATCATGCAAACCATGTAACACATTACATGTAAAGTTGTTCAACAACCAAAATGAAAACAAAGTAAAACATCCCGTCCCGATGTTACATCTACCAGAGCATGACCCACTAAGGAACTACACTAGACTCCAAGCACTAGCTTCTACTCAATCACTGCTCGTTACCTGAAACATAGTTGTAAGGGTGAGTTCCTCAATCGATATAATAAGCATTATAAAATATCATGTAATGCTAAGTAAATTAACACATTTCATCACCCTAATCATATCACACATTCAGCAACGGCAACATCAACTCATAATCATACTCAACACAACACCACACAAAACACACGTATAATATTGGAATACATCCATTCATATTATACGTCATACATACATTATGCAATGAGACTCCATGCATGCGGTACCGACTATTCGTGAACACATAGTTCAACCTCACCGATCAAACCCAGATACGGCTACCAAGCTCACTAGTCCCACTCATTTGAGACCTAGTGACTCACTCACTAATTCCTCACCATGGGAATTAGCTACCACCCCAAGGGCTATGCTATGCACGCTAAATCACCTAGCATGCAAACATCAACAACAATCCACCATAACTCACTCACTAATTCCTCACCATGGGAATTAGCTACCACCATAAAGGCCATACTATGCACGCTAAATCACCTAGCATGCAACCATCAACAACAATCCACAATGGACATATGCTCACACTCTAAGCCATAAACAGTCCATTCACAATTGCATACATAACAGATACATTCACAGTATTATGCATATCATCATACATCATCAGCATATTTATCACAAAAGCATATTCATATCATGCCAAATAATAAATCACAGTATTATCACACTCTACTAATACCTATACTGCTCAAAACAACGGGAAATGATCCCTACTATATCATACACCAATATAGGCCAATCATCCAATATGTCCACAATATTTAAATATCAATTTTCCACTTTTCAAACAGTGTTAACCGGTTAACGCCCTGGGTTAACCGGTTAACGCAACACAGAACACGCTTCCTGGCACATTATAACAGTGTTAACCGGTTAACACCCTGGGTTAACCGGTTAACGCAGAACAAAAATTAATTTTTCTAAATCATAACAGTGTTAACCGGTTAACACCCTGGGTTAACCGGTTAACGCAAGACAGAAAGTTGTTCCTGCGCTAACACGAACAGAATGCAGAATTACCCGCATTTTTCGCCGTTGGAGGACTTCCGGACCTCCGATTTCGATTCCGTAAACGGCTACACGTCCAGAAAATCACAACTCATCCAAATATAGATTCAATTACAGTTTTTAACATAACTTATTCATCATCATTTACAGCATTCCTCATCCCAATTAGGGTCAATTCAATGGCTTATTACTACCCATTACATGTTAACCCATAATACCCGTTAAACGACGATAAACCCCCCCTTACCTGAGTTAATCCGGCGAATCCTTTAGCTTCAAGCTTTTCCCTTCTTCAACCCTTGTTCTCCTGCTCTTCCTCTTTGCCCTTTTCTCACTTTCTGTCGCTTCTCTGATTTTCACGTGAAAAACCCTTTTCACCAAATGGAACTCTTTATATATATTCCAACTTTATTATTCCAATAATAATAATCCAATAATATTCCAATTATTTAATTAAATTAATAAATATACTATTAACTTAAATTAAATAATTATCATATTTTATCGGGGTGTTACAAAACGCATTTCCAAACTCCATAAAGATGGACTCTTGGACTCTTTTGATTATGAATCATATGAGACATGCAGGTCTTGTTTAATTGGAAAGATGACAAAGTATCCATTCACAGGAAAAGGTGAAAAAGCTAATGAGCTTTTGGCCCTCATACATACTGATGTATGTGGACCACTAAACATACCAGCCAGAGGAGGTTTTTAGTACTTCATCACATTTACTGATTATGGTTATGTGTATTTAATGAAACACAAATAAGAGTCCTTTGAAAAGTTCAAGGAATTCAAGAATGAAGTACAAAACCAATTAGGTAAGAATATTAAAACTCTTCAATCAGATCGAGATGGTGAGTATTTAAGCCTAGAGTTTAATGACCATCTGAAAGAGTGTGGGATTTTATCCCAACTTACTCCTCCTGGAACACCCTAATGGAACGGTGTACCTGAGAGAAGAAATTGAACCTTGTTAGACATGGCCCGATCCATGATGAGTCACGTCGATCTTCCAAACTCCTTTTAGGGACATGCACTATTGACAACAGCTTACACATTTAACTGTGTTCCATCCAAAAAGGTTAAGAAGACACCATATGAGATATGGAGTGGTAAGAAACCACATATCTCTTACATGAAGATTTGGGGTTGCGAAGTTTATGTGAAACGACAAATTTCAACTAAGCTTGAGCTCAAATCTGACAAATGCTTATTTGTGGGATATCCTAAAGAAACAAAAGGGTATTACTTCTACAATCCTTCTAAGGGAAAAATGTTTGTCATTCGAACTAGAGTTTTCCTAGAAAAGGATTTTATTTCCAAAGGAATCGGTGGGAAGAAAATAGAGCTTGAAGAAATTCAAGAATCACAAAGCATTGATAAACCTATGGAGGAATTAGAGTAGGAAACACAAGTAGTTGTGGAAGAGAAACCTGCTCAAGTAGAACAAGACCAACGTAGGTCAAGAAGGATACGTCACCTACCTGAGAGATATGGATATCTCATAACTGATCAAGATGATGTATTACTCATGGATCAAGATGAGCTTGTGACCTACCAAGAGGCCATCACTGGTTCTGAGTCTGAGAAGTGGCTACAAGCCATGAAATCTGAAATGGATTCCATGTACACAAACCAAGTTTGGACCTTGGTAGAGCCTCTTGTAGGAGTTAACCCTATAGTATGCAAGTGGGTCTTCAAAAAGAAGACTGACATGGATGGTAAGGTACATACCTATAAGGCAAGACTGGTTGCAGAAAGATATAAACAAATTCATGGGTTTGACTATGATGAGTCCTTTTCACCGGTTGCAATGCTTAAATCTGTTCGGATTTTACTTGATATCACTAAATATCATGATTATGAAATATGGCAGATGGATGTCAAAACTGCTTTCCTTAATGGGAATCTTCTTGAGGATGTGTACATGACACAACCTGAAGGATTTGACATACTAGAAGAAGCCCAAAAGATATATAAGTTACAAAGATCAATCTATGGATTGAAGCAAGCTTCTAGAAGCTGGAATATTCGTTTTGATGAAATAGTAAAACAATATGGATTCATCAAGAATGAAGATGAGCCTTGTGTCTACAAGAAAGTTAGCGGGAGTATGATCGTCTTCCTAGTATTATATGTAGATGACATATTACTCATTGGAAACGATGTCCCTACCCTGGAACAAGTAAAGTCTTGGTTGGGGAAATCTTTTCTATGAAGGATCTATGTGAAGCAGCCTATATATTAGGAATCAAGATCTATAGAGATAGATCATAAAAACTGCTTGGCCTAAGTCAGAGTACATACGTAAACAAAGTGTTGAGACGCTTTAATATGGATGATTCCAAGAAAGGATTCATACCTATGCAACATGGCATGTGTCTGTCAAAAACACAATCCCCTTCAACTAAGGAAGAAAGGGATCGCATGAATAAGATTCCATATGCGTCTGCAATAGGATCTATCATGTATGCCATGTTATATACTCGACTAGATGTCTCGTATGCTCATTGGGTAGCTGTCAAGAATATCCTTAAATATTTGAGAAGGACTAAGGACTCATTCTTGATATATGGGGGTTAGGAAGAGCTTGATGTACTTGGATACATCGATGCTAGCTTCCAAACAGATAAGGATGACTTTAGATCAAAGTCTGGTTATGTGTTATGCTTAAACGGTGGCGTTGTGAGCTGGAAAAGTTCAAAGCAAGAAACAGTTGTTGATTTTACAACAAAGGCCAAGTATATTGTTGCCTCAAGTGAAGTAAAGGAAGTTGTTTGGATCAAAAAGTTTATTAGTGAACTTGGCATAGTTCATAGCATTGTGGATCCCATTGATCTCTATTGTGATAACAATGGTGCTATCACACAAGATAAGGAGCCTAGATCTCACCAACGATCCAAACACATACTTAGGCGTTATCACCTCATTCGAGAGATAATAGATAGAGGAGTTGTGAAAATATGCAGAGTACCTACACTTGACAATATTGCTGACCCACTGACAAAGCCTCTTGCGCAACAGAAGCATGATGGCCATACTAGATCTATGGGTATTAGGGGTATGCTTTATTGGCTCTAGTGCTAGTGGGGGATTGTTGGTGTAAGCCCTATAGGCAAATACTTTTGGTACTTGTATCAAATTATTTATTAACAATAAAAGGCTTTTTTCTTTATTATGTTTGTTTAATAAAGTCCCTAGAATAGCTAGTCCGTTTAATGTATCAAGTGTGACTTAATCATGAGATCCCATTAAACATAAGGACATTATTCTTAAAGTATCCGTAGTCGAGCTTTGTTGTGAAGTGGGATAACATTAAAGCATTAAGACTATTATGTATATAGACTGATGATCACATCTCATGGATCATGGATAAGGAGTTATCAAGTCTTAAACATATGTATGAATATTAAGAGTAATATTTATACTGGTTTGACCCGCTATGAGAATATTATATAGAATGCTATGCAAAGTGTCATAAGTTATTCTCATGGTGATAGTGGTGTATACCACCCTTCAACCTGAAACCACTATGGACCCTAGATGTAGAGTCGAGGGCCTTATTGCTGATCAAACATTGTCCGTAACTGGATGACCACAAAGACAGTTGATGGGTACTCCACGGAGCATGCTGAGGGACATGAGTGACCTAGATGGAATTTGCTCATCCTGCGTAACAGGATAAATGTCTAAGGGTCCAATATTGAACTGGACAAGGATGGCACGGTCTATGCCTTGTGTTCAATATAGACATAAAGGAAAAAGGGTAATTATACACATAAGTATTATCACAAAAGGATTTGTCATATCACATGACATTTTCGTGTCTTGGGTAGCAGTGGTGTGTTGTTAGATACCGCTCAGTGTTTATTATGTTAAATATGTGATTTAATATAATTACCAATGTCGCGAGAACCTATAGGGTCACACACAAAATGATAGATTGATGAGAGATAGAGTAAATAAGGAACACCGTAAGGTACGGTGTACTTAAGTGAATTGTAGAATATCGTAAGGTACGGTTCACTTAAGTAGAATACAAAATATGGTAAGGTACCACACGCTTAAGTGATTTTGGTATATCATAAGATATGGGCCACATACACTTAAGTGGGATTTTTAGCTTGCAGCCCACACAAGTGGTTTTATAAATAGAACCCTTGTGCAGAAGCATTTGATTAGATGAAAATTTTGTTTCTCTCTCTCTCTCTCTCTCTCTCTCTCTCTCTCTCTCTCTCACACACACACACACACACACACACACACACACACACACACACACACACACACATATACACACGCAGACACACACACACACACACTGAAAGCCTTCATTCGTATCAGCTAGCACTGAGATTGAAGGAATCCATTCATGTGGACCGAGTAGAGGCGTTGTCACCATTCAATGTTCGTGATCACTCCTTAGATCTGCATCAAAGGTTTCAATCGCCACAAGAGGTAATTATTTCTATCACTGATCATGTCCATTTGTAAGGAACACTAAAGGAGAAAAATTTAAATCCTTCTGCATTTTGGATCGCAATTCTCCTTCAACTAGCTTGTGTGAGAGGTAACCCAATTGTAAAATCCATTGAAATACTACGCCATTTCCATACTGGAATCTCTAAGGGTTGCAAAAAACCACCTGGCTTCTGATGTTCAATATTTACCTGCTGACACACTACATATTCAGACACATACTCTACAATATCCTTTTTCATTCCAGGCCACCAATAGTCCTTCTTCAAGTCTTGATACATCTTTGATGAACCTGGATGCATGGTAGATGCGCCTTTATGAGCCTCTTCCAAAACTTTTATTTTCAGTTCTACATCATTCGGAACACAAATCCTTTTATTAAAAGAACAACTCCATCTTAAGCTTGAGTGAAACCCGATTGAATTAACATCTATTGCAACTTCTCATCTAACATTTGCCCTTGGTAGATTTCTTCTCTTAGGTTAGAAGTAACACTCAAATTTCCCATTATCACATTATTATGAGTTCAAGCAACCATAAGTTTAAGATCTAGAAACTCTTCTAATAATGCATATTCTAACACCATTAATTCAACTTTGTGTATCTCTCTCAGACTTAATGCATCTGCCACCTTATTCGCTTTACCTGGATGGTACTTTAGCTCAAAGTAAACAATATTTCAAGTATTCCATCCATCTTCTATGAGGTATGTTCAACTCCTTCTGATTAAACAAATATTTTAGACTTTTATGGTCACTAAACATCTCAAAACTCACTCTATAAAAGTAGTGACGCCACACCTTCAAGGTAAAGAAAACAACTGCTAATTCAAGATCATGAGTTAGGTAATTCTCTTCACGAGTCTTCAATTGAAGATATGTATATGCTACAACTTGATCACCCTGCATTAGCACTCCTCCTAATCCCTTCTTAGAGGCATCATAAAATACTTCATAAGGCTTACTAGGATCAAGAATAACTAAAACAGGAGCAGTTGTCAACCTTTCCTTCAAACTCATGAAACTATGGTCACACTTTGAATCCTAACTAAAATAAATCTATTTCCGAGTAAGTCGAGTCATTGGTAAAATCAACTGGGAAAATCCTTTAATGAACCTTTGATAATAACTTGCCAATCCTAAGAAACTTATGACTTTTGAAGCATTCTTCGGTCTTTCCTAATTAATAACCGCTTCAACTTTAGATGGATCCACTGCTCTTCCTCCTTGTGATATGACATATCCAAGAAACTTAACTTCGGTCATCCAAAATTCACACTTACTTAATTTGGAAAAAAGTTGTTTCTCTTGCAGTAATGACAGAACAATATTTAGATGTTCTTCATGCTCTTATGGGGTACGAGAATAAATAAGAATGTCATCAATAAATATCACCACAAATTGGTCCAAGTAAGGTTGAAATATCTGATTCATATAATGCATGAAAACAGTAGGAGCATTCGTCACACCAAAAGGCATTACAAGAAACTCATAATGGCCATATCGGGTTCTAAATATGGTATTTGGCATGTCAGAACTCTTAACTCGGATTTGATGATAACCCGGTCGTAAATAAATCTTAGATAACACACATGCTCCTTTCAATTGATCCAATAAATCATCCATCCTAGGTAGGGGATACTTGTTCTTAATGGTGACTTTATTCAACTGACGATAATCAATACATAAACGCTTACCACCATCCTTCTTCTTTACTAGTAATACCAGAGCTCCCCATGGTGAAATACTAGGTCGAATGAAATGCTTGGTTAATAACTCTCCCAATTGATTCTTCAACTCTCTCAGCTCGAGTGGTGTCATACGATACGGAGAAACGAATATTGGGTCGTTCTAGGTACCAAATAAATAGAGAATTCCATTTCCCTTTCGGGAGGGAGAGAAGTGACATCCTCGGGGAAAACTTCTGTAAATTCACAAACTAAATGAATTTGCGCAACCTTCAGATTGTCACTTGATTCCTTAGTGAGAACCAAGATAAAATATTTTTCCTTCTCAAACAAGAAATTAACCATGGCAATTGTACCTTCCAAAATAATAGTTAGTACATCCTTTGGAGTAGCTTCACTAGATAGAATTCTGATTAGCTTCTCTTCACACCCAATAAACACCAAGTTGGCAGAAAGTCAATTCATGCCTAAGACTACATCAACCTTCTTAAGTGGTAAACATATAAGATCAATTTGGAAAACTCTACCATTCACCGATAGTGAACAATTTTCACAAATTAGCAATGTCTTTACCACATCATCCATGGTAGTAGTCACCATCATAGGAGGAGACTGTTGGTGTAAGCCCTAGAGGCCAATACTTTTGGTACTTGTATCGAATTATTTATTAATAATAAAAGGCATTTTCTTTATTATGGTTGATTAATAAAGTCCCTGGAATAGATAGTCCGTTTAATGTATTAAGTGTGACTTAATCATGAGAACACATTAAACATAAGGACACTATTCTTAAAGTATCCGTAGTCGAGCTTTAGTGTGAAGTGGGATAACATTAAAGCATTAAGACTATTATGTTTGTAGACTGATGACCACATCTCATGGATCATGGATAAAGAGTTATCAAGTCTTAAACATAGGTATGAATATTAGGAGTAATATTTATACCGGATTGACCCACTATGAGAATACTATATAGAAAGTTATGCAAAGTGTCATAAGTTATTCTCATGGTGATAATAGTGTATACCACTCTTCGACCTAAAACCACTATGGATCCTAGATGTAGAGTCGAGTGCTTTGTTGCTGATCCAACGTTGTCCGTAACTGGATAACCATAAAGACAGTTGATGGGTACTCCACAAAGCATGCTGAGGGACATGAGTGTCCTAGATGGAATTTGCCCATCCTGCGTAACAGGATAAATGTCTATGGGCCCAATATTGAACTGGACAAGGGTGACACGGTCTATACCTTGTGTTCAATATAGACATAAGGGCAAAGGGGTAATTATACACATAATTATTATCACAGGAGGTTTTGTCAGATCACATGACATTTTCGTGACTTGGGTAGCAGTGATGTGTTGCTAGATACCGCTCACTGTTTATTATGTTAAATGCGTGATTTAATATAATTGTCAACGTCGCGAAAACCTATAGGGTCACACACAAAGGACAGATTGATGAGAGATAGAATAATTAAGGAACATCGTAAGGTACGGTGTACTTAAGCAGAACACGAAATATGGTAAGGTACCAAATACTTAAGTGATTTTGGCATATTATGAGATATGGGCCAAAATGCACTTAAGTGGGCTTTTTGGCTTGAAGCCCACACAAGTGATTCTATAAATAGAACCCCTTGGGTAGAAGCATTGTAACTCACTGAGACAGAAAACACAACTGAAGAGTTGAAATTTCGTATCTCTCTCTCACTCAAAGCCTTCATTCATAACAGCTAGCACTGCGATTGAAGGAATTCGTTCGTGTGGACTGAGTAGAGACGTTGTCATCGTTCAACGTTCGTGATCGCCCCGTGGATCTGTATCAAAGGTTTTGATCACTATCAGAGATCTGCACCAAAGGTTTGAATCGCCACAAGAGGTAACGATTCTATCACTGATCATGCCCATTCTTAAGGATCACTAAATGGAGAAACTTTTAAATTCCGCTGCGCCTTGGATGGTAATTCTCCTACAGAGACAAGGGAAATACTTTTAATCCAAGACGCTCCACAAGAAAACAATACAAAACAAGGATGGCCATTTACGTGACACGTACCAGCAATTAAAGTATTATTACCCTTAGCCTTCTTTGTATCTAAAGTATAAACTCGACCAGTATTCTTTCCTTGCATCTGATTCTTATTCTGAGGATAATCCTTAGCTATATGACCTTCTCCCTGGCACTGATAACATCTAGATCCTCCAATGTTACACATTCCAAAATGATGCTTATTACACATACGGCAAACCAGAGGCGGAGTAGGTATTACATTCTGCATTTGCTTCCCTTTCAAAAGTTGAGGTCTAGGCCTAAACCAATGAATTGGTCTTCCCTGGTCCTTCTAACCAACTATATATTGATCCCTTTCTTCCTGAACTTTTTTCAAACTATTCTCAATCATATTACATTGCCTTTGCAACTCTGCATAAGTAGTGAACTTTCTTCTTATGTTGGGCATCCGCCCATAAGATTTCACGAGATTTAATCCACCATGAACTCAGGGAGTTCATGCGAAAGAAATCCTAGAAACTACCATGCGTAGCTTCTTGTGGAACCACTGGAGGTTGAATACCACCATACCACCGTTACATCCTCTACAACATGATTGGTTATGTTGTTGTTGCATTTGTTGCACAAATTGAGCCCCGCTTAACATCATCATTGCCAACAACTGGTTTTGATTTGAATTATGAGTTATGGGCCTGCGCGGACCTATAAGTCTTCCAACCATGATTTCGAACATCATACAAATAGGACTAAGTTGATCAGACTCAATACTATGAATATGACATCAAGAATAATGATGACAACACACACATGAGGCAGAAAGAAATACTCATAATATTTCATGGCTAGGTCGAGGATTCAACCTGCTCATATACCAATTATAAAACCCATATATAATACATTTCTAAAAATACATATTATACATAGTTGTAATGTTGGTACTAAAGTAAATAAGTGCCTAGTGGAAACATTATACATATTACATGCCCAAAATGAAATACGAACATGGCACTATATATACAATGGTGCCCAAAGTAAAACTAGGAACTAGATCTTAGAGAATGGTCTCAAAATAGACATAAGCACAGTGGAAATTCATCCAAAATATCAAACAAGCAATGACATTAATCTATCTTGTCCTTATGGGTCCACTCGGCTTTACAAGGTTCTAATCAAAACCTAACTCAAGTCACAAAGGGGAAAAACTTGAGTATGCACAATTTGCAATGTATGGAAACATGTCTCTTGAGTTGATCAACTCAAACAATCACTAATCAGAAACCATATAAAGGTATCTTTCCCCGGCAAGCCCTATGTCTAGGGTTATCTACACAGGTCACGGATCCTTGTATCATAGGAATCTTTCCCCGGCAAGCCCTACATCAAGGGTTATCAACTCGGGTCACGAATTCATATCTCATAGGTATCTTTCCCGGTAAGCCCTACATCAAGGGTTATCGACACGGGTCACGGATCCTATCACATACTTTGACATACACATGGATCTCAGATTCTAAGGGATAACATCTACCTTAAGAATCGTCACTTCCTATAGGACTCTAAACCCATTTCAAGCCTTTTACCCATATGGGATTTCCACCCACCATGAGATCCATCGCTTTTTGGATTCAAACCCAGGTCATTCAAGTATCGGTGCGTACATCCCAATTCATACTCTATATAAGCATCTCAACTTGGGACGACACAATCAAGGGGTTGTTTCCGACTATGTGACTAGATAAAACATAACATGATTGTATTTGACAACCACAAGGCGGTCACGTTTACCTTAACATTCTCAACAATAACACATGTTCATACAATGTCTAATATCCTTAGCTAAGAAACTACTTGTCCATGGCACACACCTAGGTATTATTTGCACACGCATTGTCATCTAAGTCATACATCATACCCTAATTATATTTCTAATTCATTCAATTAGTTTACTACTAGGGTTTCCTCACCAATGCTTATGAATTTCCAATAATATTATCACATTCACACATCAATTAAGTCATAATATATTCATCATTTTATCATATTATAAATATAGTTGATTCAATGATAATTTTATGCCCGCATATCATAGAACAAGTTATATGACCCTTAAGATAGCTTAGGACACATAGAAAACATGATTTTTGCAAAAACTAAGGGATATAATCGATTGTATAAGGACCACAATCGATTGCATCAATGTCCAGAATCCTTTGTTTCTGTTTTGGGGGGAAATAATCGATTGTTATATCAGTGCAATCGATTGCACTGTCTGATTTTCTAGTTTTTCAGTAATTTGTGAAGGTGCAGTCGATTGTAAGACATTGACAATCGATTGTCACAGTGAGTTATGTCAAAAATACCTGCTGAAACATGTTTTTATCCATTCTTAGCCATACCCAAACATCCATAACAATAAGCAATCATAAGACACAATATTTTCATGGTATAGTAGACAAACATCCATCATTCTAACAACAATCAACAACATTTAATCACATGACACAACAACACATAAAGAACATGTAAGAATCAATGTTTGTGGTAATTTTCATGATCAAGAGAAAACATTTATCATACTATCATGGATTTCTTTAACTATCCTATGATTCAACAAACCCTAATTCCTAAAAGAACAAGTTTCTAACTAGAACCCACCTTGCTAATGAGATGAAGAAGTTGTTGGAATATGTTGAGATGAGATGATCATGATGACTCAAAGCTTCTAAGTTCCTCCAACTTTCTTCTTTTATTCTTCCTTTCACAAACTTTTCTCTTCTTTCTATCTATGCTTCCTTTCTTCTTTTTTTCCTTTTTTTGATAAGTTTGGAAGTTAATGAATAGAGAAATAATATCACAACAAGTGATTTTATTGGCAAGTAGGTGCAAGCAACATGTGGTGGATATTGGTCAATGGTAGAAAACACGTGGTGTAAATGGTTTACTATGATTGAGTGGGTAACAAGTAATAATGGTAGTAACAAATATCCCAAATGGTACTACACCTTATTATTTGTTCTATAAGAGTAATTGACCTATTATTAATGTTATCAAAATGTCTCTTTTTGTACCAATTAATAAAAGGCCAGTCTCAAATAATATTAATTAAGTTAATATGAGCTCACTAGTTACTCTATTTATTCTAACCAATAACTTTCAGAGCACATAGGAACTCAGTTGATCTCAACTGATATAGATTTTAGTATTTAAGAAAACCCGGGGTATTAAAACGTGAATGTCATGCCACAACTTAGTTGCATGTTTTTCAAATGGCAATGTGGTGCAATCTATTTTGTGGCTAGCGACGTGAATATCATGCCACAACTTAGTGGCGTGTTTTTCATGTGGCAACCAGTTGCCACGAGTGCTTCTGCAATGTGTTTCAGTCACGTCGCTAATTTCCTTTTGTGACATGATATTTGGGTTTGTGGCATGAATTTCACGTGGCTAATAGTTATTTTTGGTAGTGTTCCATCGCCATAAGCAACACCATAACTTCAACTTCAATAGGTTTTATCGAACCTCTTCTTCTGTTATTTACCGAGTCAATGATTCTTTTCATCCTTCATGATAATCGCATCTAGTCCCCATATTCCATCTGCCACTAAGCTCGCATATGATCTACCGAGCATCCGTCTTTGGTAATGTTAAGGGTTTTCATGATTATTCTATTTATGAATGTTCAATTTATTAGTCTTATCTTTGCTTTTGGACTTGTTTTGACCTTCAATATGATTTTCGATGTTTATGGTAGGGTTTATCAGAGATATTGTTATCTCCTTTGGCGCTCTAAACTCTGTCTCTCTTCTAATCTCACTAGTAGTTGATTTCGATCCAGATCCTGTAAGAATTATGTTGAAAATGTAGTTTTTTTTGCATTTTATCCCTTTGCGTGTTGCTATTCGTCTTGCTTTTTTTTTGTGATGATTGCCTTGAGCGATGATATGAGTGTTGATGTTGTTTATTTTATCCAAAATTTCAGTGGATTTAGAGGCTTCCTCATAATTCGTGTTAGTTAAGTGACCTTTATGATTGGTTTCCTTATGTGGATTCTCGAAAATCCTTATGATCTTTGTGATTCTAATTTTATCACTGTTATTCCTTTGCAGGTGTCATACCCCCAAAATTTTCCTCCCCTTTTCATTTTCACCTAGCTTTTGGTTTGTGTTTCATTTGCATATTCATTAGCATCATAATACATTTATTTTACCATTTGCATTAAAGAGTGTTAATTCAAAGGCTCTTGATATTTATGACTCACTTGGAGCTAGGGTTTCCCTAAGAGGAAAACCTATGAAATCTTGGTGGTACATTTAATGTGGGAGGCTTATCTCATGGGATGAATCTCATCGAACCCTAGTTTTTGTTTGCATTATGGCATTAGGATTTGGTTTTGGATTGCAAGTTCATATTGGTCAACCATGGAATATTGCATTTGACTAATTACTCTCTTTATTTGTTTGTTCATTATATTAGTCCATTTGGAGCCAGAATGCAAAAGTTGAAATTACGGAAGTGAAGGGAAAAATGCATAAGCTACACAATTCATTCAATTAAAGAACCCATTTGCATTACAAATTTTTAAAGTTCATTACAAATACAAAAGCCCAGAACCTATAAAAAATCACAACTTTGATCTACAGTTGACTTTGGTCAACCATTGACTTTTTGTCTACCGGTTGACAAAAGTCAACTCTACTAGTCTTAATCCTAGTTATAACATTTTCTTCATTCCCAAACTATCCATAGCCTTGTTCTTTATAACTCTTGCTTTTTCTTGCCAAAAGGTCCAAGCCTTCAATCCATGCCCACTCTTGCCTACAAGAACATAAACAAAACTCTTGCCTACAAGAACATAAACAAAGCATTAGCCATAAATCACATCATAAACTTATGCTCATTCATTCAAAGCAATCCAATCAATTTTCAAAACCAAGCCTTAACCAAATACCTTACATTGCATTTCATAACCCATCAAACAGACTAATGGCCAATTTAGTTCCATATCAACATCAATGCAAATAGAAATTAACACAGCTGATCCATAATCTAACAGAAATTAGACTATATCAGTTCACAACAATTTTTAACTGTTAAGAATATGTGATTTGGCCTAACTCAACCCTACAAAACCGGTTGGTAGAGTGGAGACTGCCTCCATTTATAAACACATGTTCAGACCATATATTGTCCGATGTGGGACTCTTAACGCACCCCCTCACGCCCGGGATTGGACATCTGGAGCATGGAAATAAATGGTGGTGGCCCGATAGCGAAAATCATAGTAGGTGGCCCACCGGATCTTAGACAAGGCTCTGATACCATGTTAAGAATGTGTGGTTTGACCTAACTCAATCCTACAAAACCGGTTGATAGAGTGAGGACTGTCCCCACTTATAAACATATGTTCAGACCATATATTATCCGATGTGGGACTCTTAACATTAACCAATAACATAACTAACATTAACATACTCATTACATTACACTATAACAATTCAGCATAACTAGCAAACTGCCACTAACTAACCTTCAAGTTCAATTAACACAATAAAACTCAATCACTAACAACCACTCTAATTCACTAACCATTCAAACTATTTATTATAATGCAACTAAACTAACTCATCCAAATTCAACACAATGCATAATTAACAAAATTAATTTCAATTCAAACTAATTAACTACATTCAACCTGTAATTAACCTCAACATAACAAAGTTCTAATTCACTTCAAATTCATTAACTAAAAATCTGACTATAACTAACTCCATGGCTAACTTCTAACAGAAAATTCAAGTAAAACTAGTCATTAATAGATTCCAAATTAACTTAATCATTCATAGTTACACACTGAGTTCAACATTTAACACTAACATTCATTTTAACTAACATATTGGTTTTAAACTAACAGAGCCATTCCAAACACTAACATTGCTTTAACACTTTAACATAATTTCAGCTCTCAATTAACTCTAACTGAATCCAAGCATAACCAACTATTTTCACAACCCTAACTGAATTATAACAAACTAACTTTAATAGAAAACTGAACTGACTCTAACTTTTCTCATCTAACATAGTTAATTAATAGAGCATCAATCTAACTAACTTGCTCTATGAAATCTAATAGAACAACATTCTGTTAACTCTAAGATTCCTATAAATGCAATCACAACCTTCAATCTTAGGGTGTTGATGTTATTGTTTGGACCTCCTTCGCCGTCGGAGGCAATTTCCGATGTGGTAAAGTAGGGTTTCATATGAGGTATTGTTTAAGAGAGAAAGTTAGATGTTTGAACACATGAGTTGGAATGAACTAATATTCTGAACCATATTCCTCTTGGCATGGGCATGTTGGGCCTTTGGCCCAATCAATTACGTCATGCACCCCCATTTTCCATCACAAACCCCCATTCTGATTGCAGAAGTGAAACTAAGGCCATATTGGGCCTGCTAGCTCTGATGGGCCTACGCCCCATTGCCTCCTCCACCTCCCTGGCCAGGCACACCCCTTATCCCTCTTTGTTTTGTTTTATTTTCTTTAATTGTTTTATTTCCTTTCTTTTTTTATGCACATTTTAATATGAAATACTTAGAAAATAAAAATGTGATTTTTATATTCTATTTGTTTTTTTTCCATGTAATTCATACGTTTGGAAATAGTCAAAATAATGCTTTAGTAAGAATTAATTTCTGAATTGTAGATTTGATTTTGACATAGCATGCCATGAGTCTAGGTTTTATTTTCAGAATTAGGATCATGATATTGATTTTCCTTAGAGTTTAGGTCATAATCCTTGTGTATGATCTGCAAATGAAATTTCATCCTTGATAGACCAAGTTTATCAAAGTCCTTTTTGATAAACTAAATCCTTTGATTATGCCTATTCCCTTAGTCTATTCAAGTGATCAAAAGTCTCTTGATCACTTGATAAGACTAGTCCCTTGTATTGGAGCTGCAATGGGTCTTTCAAGACAAACAACTCAAGACTTCACTCAAGTCCACACAAGTCAGACACAACATTGCACACAGACTGGAGGCCAAATTACTATTCAAGCACAAAAAAGGTCCCTCATCAACACTTGTTAGTTACGATTCAAATTGTGTATCACTAGCCTTAAGTAGTAGACAATGGGTGAGAGGGAGAATTCATATCCTCATTATGAATATCTTTGGTTATGGGATGAATGACCCAATTTCTCAGAGTATTCACCTCTACTCATAGACTTTAGTGCAATTCGATTTGAATAATTTCCAAGTCTCCTTTTTCACAAGAAACATTACATTATTAGGATCAACAAACATAATCTTATTTAACACTTGTCAATCATGATGAGAATTACACGCCACGAGCCTTAAGCAACGAAGAATGATGAGAGGGCTCATTCCTATCCTTGTCTAGAGTACCTTTTAGTACGAGACGTAAGCCCTAGTTACTCAAAGTATTCACCTTTTTTCATATACTTTAGTGTAATTCAAATCAAACAATTGACAAGTCTGTTTCAACAATCTACATCAATAACGCACCTTCTCTTTTGATCAAACACAACAATCCTCTCTGATATCAACACATAATTTGGGTTAATCACCTCATGGTCAAGCACCCATATTTGAATCAATATCTTCATGCATTTCCCTGTGGAGCCTCATGCTTTGGAAAACTTCATATGTTGCCCTATAGAGCCTCATGCTCTGATAAACTTCTCTGCCTTATAGAGTTATAGACGTTGGCAACCTGTCTTTCTGCACTATAGAATTACAGACTCTTGCAGCTTCTTCTTGCCTTATAGAGTTATAGACTCTAGAAATCTTGATTTCTGTCTTATAGAGTTATAGACTCTAGCAACCCCTTTTTTGCCTTATAGAGCTACAGACTATGGCAACTTACCATCTTGCCTTGTAGAGTTACAAACTCTAGCAACTTTTTCTTGTCTTATAGAGTTACAGTCTCTGGCAACCTTGTTTTCTGCCTTATAGAGTTACAGACTATGGCAACCCCTATTTTTGCCTTGTAGAGTTATAGACTCTGATAACTTATCATCTTGCTCTGTAGAGTTATAGACTCTGAAAGATTCTTATTTCCTTATAGAGGTACAGACTTTGGAAACCTTTATTTCTGACTTATAAATTTACAAACTCTCACAACCCTTTTTTTCTTTTAAAGTTACAGGCTCTGGTAACTTATCATCTTGTCGTGTAGAGTTACAGACTCTGGCAGCTTCTTCTTTCCTTATAGAGTTACATACTCTAGCAACCTTACTTTCTGTCTTATAGAGTTATAGACTCTAGCAACCCCTCTTTTTGCCTTGTATAGTTACAGACTTTGGCAACTTATTATCTTGCCCTATAGAATTACAGATTTTGGCAGCTTCTTCTTGCCTCATAGAGTTATAGACTCTGGAAACCTTGCTTTCTGCCTTATAGAGTTACAGACTCTAACAACCCCTTTTTTTTGCCTTGTAGAGTTACAAACTTTGGCAACTTATCATCTTGCCATGTAGAGTTACAGACTCTGACAACTTCTTTTTTTCCTTGTAGATTTATGGACTCTGGCAATCTTTCATCCTCCCTTGTAGAGTTACAGACTCTGGAAATCATTCATTCTTGCCTTAAATAATTAAGGACTCTAATAACCTTTTATATTTCCCTGTAAAGTTACAGACTCTGACAAATGCTACAATCCTTGTATTGGCCATATCATCCATTGGTTAACGTCACACTCTTTAATTGGAATACCCTTTATCTATTTCATGTTTGCCTTGTCAGTCCTCTCGTGCTTAGGAAAACACACTCCTTTATTATTTTTTGGATAATCACCATCTATTGGTCAATGCCACATTCTTTGACTCTCTTTGGCTAATTACCATCCATTGGTTAATGCCACACTATTTCTATTCAAGTAACTTTCTTCGCCTTTTGACAACCTAATCAACTCTTTCCTTTTTTACATCTTTAGTTCCACGAACTACGGAGCTCTGATTTCCATATTTCACTACGAGGATACGTAGGCACGAGGGTTCGAACCCTTGGAAAGCATATTCATTATTAAACCTCTTTTTCCTTTTTATCATTCGCAAGTAATCTTTTGATATAACACTCATTTGAGCAAATGAAACCTTGTTTAAGAAGGCTCCTTATAGATAGGGATAATGATCGACATGGGAAATCCAAACGGTTTTAGGGATAGGGTGATATGCAAGCATGACCTAGTTAAGGGTAGGCTTCTTGTGATAGGCCAGCTTTAGGTTAAGACTACCCAATCCCCTCACTTGTAGGATATAAAATTTTGGATGATAACACTAGAGTCGTGGAATATACTCTTGTTTTACCATAAGAATGAGCAAGCCTTCTTACGGTAATTCTTCGGGATAAGTCTCATCTAGGCGGGACCTTAGTAACGGTTCTTGTAGGTTGTTAACATAAGGTCACTCTGAGTTAAAGAGGTTCTAGAAGAGGTACCTAGAGTCATGGACCAAATTCAAGCTTTCATCATGAAGAAGTGTCAACCTTCTTATGATAAACCCTTTGAATTGATCTACTCTAGGCGGAATCATCATCAAAGATCCCACAGGATGGGAACCCCAGTGGCCAAGATAAGATGACCCCTTATTTAAACTTATTACTTTTTCCTCAAGTATGGGTTTTAGCTTCCCACATGTAAATCCTAACCAAATGTCATATGTAATAATAATGAAATAATAGAAATAATAAAATATGAATCGAATAAATAAAAAGAAAAACAATAAATAAAAAGTAAGAAATAAATAAAAAGCAAACGAAGAAACAAGCAAAACCCTAGAACTAGGGGTTATGATGAACTCTCTTTAGGGAAGTAGATCTCCCCAGCAGAGTCGCCAGTTGTCGCGGCTGAAAAATTACAGAGTCGTCATCATCCTTTATTTGTTCCTAAAGAACAAGGAAATAATGATAAAATATAATGGTTATGGGTGAGATACTAGGTTCGGGAGTCGATTAAGTGAGAGGAAGGTACTAGGCACCTCTCACCTCCATTGTACTAAATAGAATCCTCATATAAGTCTAAGGTTATTGTATGCTTAAGAGTGTTTGCTTTATTATTTGTTAATTGCTTATTTATTTATTTATTGAAAATTATTTATTATTTAAAATAAAATTGGTTATTTAAGGAAAGAGAATCTAAAAAGTTTTTTTATTATTGTACTAGCTAAAGTCTTACAACTTTATGTCTACGTACCATCATGTTGTCTGAAGGATCAGAACACCATAGTTCTTGTAAAAAATATGTTTTTTTTTGTTTTTATCCCTTGAAAAGTTCTCACGCATCGGAGGCAGAGAAGTAATTGATTTTGGAAAAATACATCAATGTATTTGGGTAGAGGACTTATAGTTTGAGGTGAGTTTAAATTAATTTTATCCCTGGGTTGATTTGCAGACACCTATTGATTAATTTATGTAAGAAAATAAATTAGTAATGATATTAATTTACTTAATAAATTTTTTTAAAGGTTAATTAAATAAACTCAAGTATTATATCCCTTATCCCTGAAACCCTAAAATTTTCTTAGAGATTTATCTCACGATTATCCCTATTTTTTATTACAAAAAAATATAATACTTAATTTATTTATGAAAATAAATTTTATATATTTATATGACATATCCCTTATCCCGATTTCTATCCCTTGATTTATCCCTTAAAATCCTAAGATTTTATCCCATATGTTTATTCCCTATTTTTTATTCCAAATTTTTATCCCATAATTATCCAAAAAAAGTTCCAATCAATTAACCATAATTTTTCATTATATTACTCCCCAATCAATTAAATATGTTTCCCTTGATTATTTGAATAAGAGAAAATAAACAAATCAAACTATAAAAAAAAGTAAAATATTGAAATATTGAAAAACCTAATTATTAACTTAATTACACTAATCCAATGTTAACTAATTTAATAAACCAACCTTAATAGTTAATTAAATAAAACTATATATTAATTAACTAAAATAAATAAAAAAATAAAGGAGAAAAATGTTTGATTTGAAAATGTATCAATACACAAGGGCGGAGAGGACTTGAAGTTTAGGTATGTGAAATTGATTTTAATTGTTTGTTAATTTGCAAAAATATAATAATTAGTTTGATTTAGAAAATAAACACATGTATAATTATTTTATGTTAAATAAAAACAAGTTAACTATAAAGGTTAATATTATATTTTATATCCCTTATTCTTTAACTATTACCCTAATTAGATAATCAAAACCTAGACTTATCCCAATAAGTGATCCCACTATCCCAAAATTATTCCAAAGGTTAACCCTAATTATCTAATTAATTAATATTTTATTTTGTTAATAGTTATCATTTTTATTAAGGGGAAATATTAATTGTTATAACTGATTATTAATCCAATTATGCTTGATTATAAAATTAACTCTAATCTCAATTTAAATCCATAATTACATATTATCTAAATAATTACCTAATTATTTTTATATTAATCACATTATTATATTAAACCATAAATTAATGTAATTAATTTTAAGTTATAACTCTAATTAATAATTATTATACAAATATTAATTATTCCAATTTAATTCTATTTAATTATATATTTATTTTGTTTTTACTTTGTTTAAAAGGGGAAAAGATATATAGTTTTGGATTTTTTATATTTTTATAATCTAAAGACAGATTTTTTTAGTATTTTTTATTATTAATGATTAAATGACTAAAAGGGAAATCATAATTTAAGGCTAGTTAAATAAATCAAGCCAACCTAAAAAGTTTTAAATTTTGTTAATTAATTAACCTAATCTAAATATTAAAAACTAAATAATTTAATTGAAACTAAAAGAATTTTTTTGTTTTATGTTTCATATTGTTTTTAGATTTATGTTATTGTGTGTTGATTCAGTAGATTTCACCCTGTTATGACTTTGTGTTATTTCAGTTTTTTTTAATATTAAAAAAAGGTTTATGATGTTTGTTAAAAAATTTATTCATGATATTAGTTGTAAAAAGGTTTATGATGTTTGTTAAAAAAAGATTTGCTTAAAATAATTGACTTTCTGACATTTGTTAGAAAAAAAATTATTTAAAAATTTGTTTTAAAAAAGTTGAATTAAAAGTTGATTTAAAAATAATTGGTTTTCTTTAAAGGAATTAGATTTATAATACCAATTTAAAATGATTTTAAATTTGATTAGAAAATTATTAAGTTTTTTTTTAATTTTGTATATAAAGTTTTATGAAAACATGTACAAAAATCAAATACAAACGATAAACAAAAACCCATCAAACATCAATCAACAAACTCAAATCGGTATCAATTTCAATCCATATAAGTTTGCATAAATTTTTATTGAGAGGTTAAAATAAAAACCAACCTATAGGGAAGAGATTGTCACTTGTGAGCAAAATAATTTCTTTTGAGCTTTTCGCCTTCTTCACGCCACCAATTTCAATCCTTGTCTTTTGATCCGATTTTATTCATATAAGCATGCATAAATTATTATTGAGAGGTTAAAACAAAAACCAACCTATAGGGAAGAGATTGTCACTGGTGAGCAAAATATTTTTTTTAGTTTTTCGCCTTCTTCACGCCACCAATTCCAATCCTTGCCTTTTGATCCGATTTTATCCCTTTGCCCTTGATAGAATGGATGCTTATTGGAGTTATAGGATTTAGTTGTTGATGTTCTTTAATGTGAAGAACATCAACTTTGGATAAGGATTTGTAAATAGTGGATCATGAAATTGGTGTAGAAAGTAAGACTTTTTATAGGTAAAGATTAGGTCAAGACAATAAATGTGATTGTTGAATATGAGATTTGATTAGAACTTCGGGACCAGGATTGTAGAAATTAGAAAATATCAATGGACTTTCTATCTTGTGATTGATCGGATGAAAAGATTGGTTTTGGAAAGATTCTTGATTTTTTTTTTAATTTTTAGGCTATTTTGCATATAAAATGAAAGATTTAAAATATAAAAAAAATAAAAAAATTTAAAAATTCTTATAAATAAAAATGAAAATAATATTTAAATAATAAAAAATAAGTCAATATTTGACATTTTGATCTTTTTTCACTAAAAAATAAAAAATAAAATAAATGCAAAAAAGGAGTGTTTAGATTTATGTTATTATGTTTTGATTCAGTAGATTTCAACATGTTATGACTTTGTGTTATTTCATTTTTTTTATAAAAGGTTATGTTGGGTGAAATAACTGTGAAAAAGAGTTTATGGCAATAGTGTTTAAAATGATTTACAATATTAAAAAAAGGTTTATTATGTTTGTAAAAAAATATATTTATGATATTAGTTTTAAAAAGGTTTATGATGTTTGTTAAAAAAAATTATTTATGATATTAGTTTTAAAAAGGTTTATGATGTTTGTTAAAAAAATTATGTACTTAAAATATTTGACTTTCTGGCCTTTGTTAGAAAAAATTAATTTAAAAGATTGTTTTAGAAAAATTGAATTAAATGTTGATTTAAAAATAATTGATTTTTTTAAAAGGAATTATATTTATAATACCAACTTAAAATGATTTTATATTTGATTATAAAATTATTATATTTTTTTAAAAAAAAATTTATATAAAGTTTAATGAAAACATGTACAAAAATCAAATACAAACAATAATCGAAAACCACAAGACAATATCAAACATCGAATACAAACAATAATTGATTTTTTTAAAAGGAATTATATTTATAATACCAACTTAAAATGATTTTATATTTGATTATAAAATTATTATATTTTTTTAAAAAAAAAATTATATAAAGTTTTAAGGTTTAGTTGGTGATGTTCTTCAGCGTGGAGAACAATAACTTTGGATAAAGATTTGTAAATTGTGGATCATGAAATTGGTGTAGAAAGTAAGGCTATTTATAGGTGAAAATTAGGTCAAGATAATAAATGTGATTGGTGAATCTGAGATTTTATTGGAACTTTGTATCTTGTGATGAAAAAGATTGGTTTTGGGAAGATTCTTGTTTTTTAGGCATAAAATGAAAGATTTAAAATATAAAAAAATAAAAAATAAAAAATTCCTATAAATAAAAACGAAATTAATATTTAAATAATAAAAAATAAGTTAATATTTGACTTTTTGATCATTTTTTAATAAAAAACAAAAAAAAATGCAAAAAAAAAAAGAGAGTGCAATGGGACTTATTTATACAAATATTAGGCTAGCTAAAAATGAATAAAATTAAATCAAAGTATAAAATAAAAAAAATAAAAAAATAAAAAAACAACTTTATATTATTTTGACTTATGACTATTTTTTATTAATCATTATCTTCTAATATAGAAAAAATGCAATAATTAAAAATCTTTCAAAATCTTTTTGGATTTTTTTTGTACTTAAAATAAAAATCAAATGAAGTTAAATTACTATTCTAAAATGAAACAAGATCTTTTCAAATATTTTTTATTTTATGATTTTTGACTATTTTTTGAATAAAAAGTGAAAAAAAAATATTTAAAAAATGCCTAAATAAGAAATATGAAAACTAATAAAATATGGTTAAAAAATTCAATTTTGATTTTTAGTTTTTAAAAAAGATTAAAAAAATAAAAAGGGGAAAATCACTAAAAATGAGAAATGTATATCCTATTTATATTGTTTATGAATTAGGTTTAATTATATTGTTTATGAATTAGGTTTAACTCTAAAATTGCCTTAAACCTAAATACAATTAATAATAAAAACACTATGAATCAAATTTATTTGATTTTTTATTTATGCTCATTTTGATCAATCTTGCTAATTTTTTCTAAAATTAACAAAAATTATCCTAAAATGAAAAAGAACAAAATTCATATTTCAAACATTTTTATTACGTTTTTAATGAAAAACAAATTAAATCACTATTCTAAAATAAAAAGAACAAAATCTTTCCAAATATTTTTATTTTGTGATTTTTTATTATTTTATGCATAAACTAATGATTTTAATGTATTTTAAAAAATGCATTAATTAATAATAAAATGTTAAAAAAAGTTCTATTTTTGTGATTTAAAAATAATGCAAAAAGTTAGAAATAAAGGAAAAACAAATAAAAGAGAAACAATGCACTAAACTGAGAAATATGGGATTTGAACTAAAGGAAATGCATATAGGTGTTTTGACATATGTGTGTCAAATCCTTGAATGCTTGAGAATGAACTTGGATCCCGTAATGTTGTGACCTTTATATGACTTGCCCCAATATTTGAATCTTGAAAGGCCTGTCCCTGACAATTAGGATCTGGAGGTGTTGCCTGAAAAGGAACCTGGATCTTGCCATGCTATGATATGAACTGGATTTGGGCTGCCTTAATATTTGAGTTTCGTAAGGTATGCCCCTGATTATTAGGGTCTGAAGGAGTGTCCTGAGAAGGAACTTGGATCTCACTGTGTTGTGGTACGACACTGATACGAATTCCCCCTAGTATCTGGATCTTGCAAGGTATACCCCTGATTAACTAATGCTTAACCAATTCTTAGAATGATTTTCCCCGTGTCACGAGGATCTGGAAGAATTTCATGAAAAAAGACTTGGGTCCCACAACGCAACGATATGGCCTTCATATGAATTGCCCTAGTATTTGAACTTTTGAAAAGTATGCCCCTGACTAACCAACTTTCAGAGTGGTTGGCTCCACTGTGCTCCTGAGGTGGCATGCCCTAGTATGAGCTATTGAAAGGTTCTCCCCTTATCATCAGGGTCACATAGGTGATTCAACATCGGTGGGTCAAATCTTGGGACATTTTGTCTCTAGTTAGTAGGATATTCAGATGATATGCCCATGATTATAAGGATTTACCCCTAAAATGGAAGGATCCTTAGGTGACTTTCCCCTAGTCAATAATATCTCGAAGTGGTATGCCCCTGACCAGACCATTGTTGATATTTCCTTGGTGCTAAGTATTGATTTTTGAGAAAAATGTTCTTTTTGAAAAGTAATTCTAACGTCATGCTCATACAAGTTTTTGAAATTAAAATTTGTTATGGAAAACGAATATGGTGTATACAAATGATATTTATCCATGAGGTTTGCACAAATGAAGATGTGAACATGTGGTTAGTGATGATTTAACAACCATTTGGAGTCAGTTTAACGCAAATTTTACTGAGTATGCTTTCATAGTGAACCTAACTTCAATTAGGACTTCTGAAGGTTGTACAAGCTTATTTTCATTTTTGCTTTTTATTTTTATTTTTAATCCCTATTTTGCATGGACTAATTCTTTTGAATTTGTGGTCCATCGGGATGCCCTAACTTTTTCCTAAGTCAACTCCTTTTTAGTTTTTGACTTAGCGGACTCTTTTTGAAACATGTTGCCCTAACATTTACCTAAGTCAAGTTTTCAAGTTTTTTTTTTCTTTTTGACTTAGCGGATTTGTTTTTTTGAAACAACTCTTGTGATTTTGCTTTTGATTTTGAAAGTTGTGACTGCCATATTAGCTATTGTGAGCTTTTGTATTTTCACTGCTTCCTCGATGTTGGATGACGTATGTGAGGAAGAGGATGTGTTTGATCCTCTTATTCATGTGATTAGATGGAATAACTCCCTTGAGATTAGAATGCATCATTGACTTAATTGAACAACTACCATGCCCTTGGTTAAGATTAAGTTTTTTTAAAATAGAAAGAACACTGACTTCAGGCTCGAGGGGGTTGACTACGAATTATCTCCTTATTTCTCCAGTGTTTGGGAAGTGAAATAATATCTTATATCATCAGCCAGGTCTTACTATTAAAAGCATAGTCAGCAAATTCAGTTATTTATTACATCATTCTCCTCATAAATTTGTTAATGGTAAAGAGATGGAAAAGCTTTGATTTTTTTTGTATGGAATGTGATGGCATCAAAAGTAGTGAATATGAATGGATTGACCTCAAAACATGCATGCTCATTTTATTTGAATTACTAATCAAAAAGTACAAATTTTGAATACCAACAACATTTAGCAAAAATAAAATAAATTACAACTGGAAATGATAAAGTCTATTGATCCTAGGGACGAGCTTCATTGTTGATCCACTAACTCTTTGGGGGACACTTTTTGATGTTCTTGCACTTGTAAAGATAAAGGGGTGACTGTTTACTAATGAGACTCCTTGTTTGAAAGTCAAGTGCTTAGACTTGTGTGTTCACATCGGGCATTCTCGTCATGACTTATAGGATAGGGAAGAGGAAAAGGATCATGCGGTTGTAGCTCCACTATGGCACTTCTGAGAGACATTGGTATAGGATCCAGTTTCCTTCCAAGTTTCATTTGTTGTGATTGATGAAGCTCATGAGGCTACTACTAAAGTAGATAATGTTGCAGACTTTGTTATAGAGGTCATCATCCAGGGTTGTATCTGAGGCTTTAGGTAGGTTGTGGCTGGTATGGAAAAGGGTTACCTTCTCTCTTTAATGGTACTTGCCCTTCTTGAGTCCCTATATAGTTTCTTGTTACATCCTTCGAGTTTGTTCATGAGTATTGAGAAGTCTGCTAGCTAGATAGTTAAAGGAAGGTTGAAAATAGAAAGGGTATGCAAATATATGTGTATGTATGCAAATGCATGAAAATGCATGGGTATGTAAAATATTTGTCCTTCGTTTTTAGGTATGCAAAAATATTTTTCCCACGGGATGGAAACCCCAGTGGCAAAGACAAGACGGCTCCTTATTTAAACTTATTACTTTTTCATCAAACCTGAGTTTTAGCTTTCCACATGTAAATCCCAACTAAATATCATATGTAATAATAATGAAATAATAAAAATAATGAAATAAGAAGTGAATAAATAAAAAGAAAAATAATAAATAATAAATAATAAATAATAAATAAATAAAAAGCAAACAAAGAAACAAGCAAAATCCTAGAACTAGAGGCTAAGATTGACTCTCTTTAGGGAAGTAGATCTCCCAAGTAGAGCCGCTAGCTGTCGCGGCTGGAAAATTACAGATTCACCATCATCCTTTATTCGATCATAAGGAACAGGGAAATAATGATAAAACCTAATGGTTAAGGTTGAGAGACTAGGTTCGATAGTCGGTTAAGTGGGAGGAAGGTACTAAACACCCCTCATTCCATTGTACTCAATGAGATCCTCCTCTAAGTCTAGGGTTATTGTATGCTTAAGGGTGTCTGCTTTATTAATTATTAATTAGTTAATCATTTATTTATTTATTGAAAATTATTTATTATTTAAAATAAAATTGATTAATTGGGGAAGGAGAACCTAAAAAGTTTTTGATTTTTGTACTCGATAGAGGCTTACAACTTTATGCCTACGTACCCGCATGTTGGATGAAGGATCAGACACCGTGGTTCTTGTAAAAAATGTTGGTACATTTTGATATTTTTATCCCTTGAAAAATTCTCACGCATCGGGGACAAAGAAGTAATTGATTTTGGAAAAGTACCTCAATGCACTTGGATAGATGACTTATAGTTTGAGGTGAATTTAAATTGATTTTATGCTTTGGTTGATTTGCAAAGATATAATGATTAATTTATTTAAGAAAGTAAATTAATAATGATATTATGTATTTACTTAATAAAAAATTTAAAAGGTTAATCATATGAATCCAAGTATTATACCCATTATCCCTAGTTTTTTATCTCTGAAACCCTAAAATTTCCTTAGACATTTATCTCGTGATTATCCCCATTATTGATTACAAAAAAATATAATACTTAATTTATTTATAAAAATAAATATTATATATTTATATGACATATCTCTTATCCCTATTTCTATCTCCGATTTATATCCCTCGATTGATCTGTTGATTTATCCCTTGTTTTTATCTCTTAAAATCCTAGGATTTTATCCCATATTTTTATTCCCTATTTTTATCCCAAAATTATCCCAAAAAAAATCCAATCAATTGAGCATAATTTTTTATTATATTAATCTCTAATCAATTAAATACTTTTCCCTTAATTATTTGAATAAGAGAAAATAAACAAATCAAACTATAAAAATAAATAAAATATTGAAATGTTGAAAACCCTAATTATTAACTTAATTACACTAATCTAATGTTAATTAATTTAATAAACCAACTTTAATAATTAATTAAATAAAATTATATATTAATTAACTAAAATAAATAAAAAACAAAGAGGGAAAATGTGTGATTTAAAAATGTCTCAATACATAAGAGCTGAGGACTTGAAGTTTAGGTGTATGAAATTGATTTTAATTATTTGTTAATTTTCAAAAATGTAATAATTAGTTTGATTTAGAAAATAAACCCATAATATATGTATAATTATTTTATGTTAAATAAAAACAAGTTAATTATAAAGATTAATATTATATTTTATATCCCTTATCCCCTAATTATTATCCCTAATTAGATAATCAAAACCCTAAATTTATCCCAAGAAGTGACCACACTATCCCAAAATTATTGTAAAGATTAATCTTAATTCCCTAATTATTTGATATTTTATTTTGTTCATTGTTATCATTTTTATTAAGAGAAAATATTAGTTGTTATAACCGATTATTAATCTAATTATGCTTGATTATAAAATTAACTTTAATCCCCATTTAAATCCTTAATTATATATTATCTAAATAATTATTTAATCATTTTTATATTAATCCCATTATTATATTAAACCCTAAATTAATTTAATTAATTTAAAGTTAAAACCCAAATTAATAATTATTGTACAAATATTAATTAACCCTAATTATCTTAATTTAGTTCTAATTTTATATATATATATATATATATATATATATATATATATATATATATATATATATATATATATATATATATATATATATATATATATATATATATATATATTTACTTTGTTTAAAAGGGGAAAATATATATAGTTTTTTCTTTTTTATATTTTTATAACCTAAAGATGGATTTTTTTAGTATTTTTTATTATTAATGATTAAATGACTAAAAAGAAAATCATAATTTAAGGCTAATCAAATAAATCAAGCCAACCTAAAAAGTTTTCAAATTTGTTAATTAATTATGCTAATCTAAATATTAAAAACTAAATAATCTAATTGAAACTAAAAGATATTTTTTTTTGTTTTTATGTTTTATATTGTTTTTAGATTTATGTTGTTGTGTTTTAATTCAGTAGATTTCAACATGTTATAACTTTGTGTTATTTCATTTTTTTTACAAAAGACTATGTTGGATGATATTACTGTGAAAACGAGTTTACGACAATAGTGTTAAAACGATTTAAAATATAAAAAAAAAGTTTATGATGTTTGTTAAAAAAATTATTTATGATATTAATTTTAAAAAGGTTTATGATGTTTGTTAAAAAAATATTTGCTTAAAATAATTAACTTTCTGACATTGGTTAGAAAAATTTTTGATTTAAAAAGTTGTTTTAGAAAAAATGAATTAAAAGTTGATTTAAAAATAATTGATTTTTTAAAAAGAAATTAGATTTATAATACCAATTTAAAATGATTTTAAATTTGATTAGAAAATTATTATGTTCTTTTTTATATATATAAAGTTTAATGAAAACATGTACAAAAATCAAATAGAAACGATAATTAGAAACTCCAAGACAATATTAAATATCGATCAACAAACTCAAATCGGTACCAATTTCAATCCATATAGGTATGCATAAATTATTATTGAGAGGTTAAAACGAAAACCAACCTAAGAGGAAGAGATTGTCCCCGGTGAGCAAAATAATTCCTCTTGAATTTTTCGCCTTTTACACGCCACCAATTTCAATCTTTGCCTTTTGATTTGATCTTATCCATTTGCCCTTGATAGAATGGATGATGATTGGAGTTTTAGGGTTTAGTTGTTGATATTCTTCGATATGAAGAACAACAACTTTAGATAAGGATTTGTATATCGTGATCATGAAATTGGTGTAGAAAGTAAGATTATTTATAGGTGAAGATTATATCAAGACAATAAATATGATTGGTGAATATGAGATTTGATTGGAACTTGAGGACCAAATTTGTACAAATTATGAAGTATCCATGGACTTTATCTTGTGATTGATTTGATGAAAAAGATTAGTTTAGAGAAGATTATTGTTTTTTTTTTTAATTTTTAGGCTATTATGTGCATAAAATGAAAGATTTAAGATAAAAAATAAAAATGCCTATAAATAAAAATAGAAATAATATTTAAATAATAAAAAATAAGTCAATATTTGACTTTTTGATCCTTTTTAAATAAAATAAAAAAATAAAAAAATGCAAAAAAGGAGTGTTATGTGATTTATTTATACAAATATTAGGCTAGCTAAAAATGAATAAAATTAAATCAAAATATAAAATCAAAATATAATAAAAAATTAAAAACAACTTTATTTTATTTTGACTTATGACTATTTTTTATTAATCACATTGATTATCTTATGAAATAAAAAAAATGCAGTAATTAAAAATATTTCAAAATCATTTTGAATTTGTTTTTTGTATTTTAAATAAAAATCAAATAAAATTAAGTTACTATCCTAAAATGAAATAAGATATTTTCAAATATTTTTTATTTTATGATTTTTGGCTATTTTTTGAATAAAAAGTGGATTTTTTTAAAATGCCTAAATAAAAAATACGAAAATTAATAAAATATGGTTAAAAAATGCAATTTCAAGTTCTGCAATGTTTCATGTGTTCAGTCTTTGATTGGCTTGCTTCTGATTTGCAAGGTTGTGAGTATGTACTAGATGTTTGTGGTTTATGATTCTTGGCATGGCTTTGCGGTAGGTTGGCTTCCATTATTTGCTGCATTGACATAATAAGATGTATTGTAGGTCTGGTATTGTGGTCTTGCAGCATGTTCATTGTAGAACTGACTTTGTCTATTTTGTTATTTGTTTTGATCAATATGTTGCATTGTTGCTTGATGGTGTTTGATGCTATTGTGTGCTGGCTCTGTTTTGCCCTGCTTTGGTGTGGTTCAAATATTACAGGTCCTGACTTGGACAATGACCTTGGTTTCCTTGGTAGCTTGCAATTTGAAATGTTTTGGACATGTGTGTACATGGGCTGATGTTGGACATGGTCTGCAATGGTTGTATTGCAGCATAATGTAGCTTGTTCTGACTTTGGTTTCAAAAGCATGCCTCGTTTGGCTTATGTTTCATGGACTATGTATGTGTTGTAGGCATTGCATTCTGACTTTGTTTCATGCCTTTCTTTGATTTTGTAGGTCATGGTACATGAAGGATGGTGGTTAAGCAAAGGTTTGGATCATGACATTAAAGATAATGGGATTTTGAAGTTACATGTACAAAAGGCAAACCAAATATCAAAATAGGATTTGGAGATTAGTACTAGGATTAGGGTGGGAATTTAGGGTTTTAGGACTCTTGGGGATTGGGTTGACTTTGGTCAAAGTTGACCAAAAAGTCAATTGTTGACCAATGTCAACATTTGGTCAAATTTCACCTTTTTGTATTTTATTCATGTATGGACATTTTTATGCTTTGTAATGGAATGACATTTATGAATGAAGTAAGATTGGATATTGAATTGTACCTTGCATGTGAACCATTGTATGAACATGTTTGAAAAAGATTGAAATGGATGAATTGATGAATTTGAACATGAATCTTGTATGCACTTGGCCTTTGAAGTGAATGGATTTGATATGAACTTGAATGATAACTTAAACATGTATTGTAATAAATTGAAATGGATAGTATGATTGAAATGACATTGAATGAAATAACATGAATGATGATTAAGGCAATGACTTGAATGAACAATGACAAGCATGAAACAGAGACCTTAGCCAGGATCAAAATGTACCATGTACTAGGACTTAAACAAGGATTCATGGACCAAATCCAAGGCATGACAAAGGATTTGAATGAGAGTGACCAAATGAAATGGTCCTAGGCAAGCTATGGACTAGGCACTAGGTATGAAGATGACCTAAATGAAATGCCATGGAAGAAAAAGGAATAGATGAAAGTGGTGGAATCAAGAACTTAGACTAGGATCAATGATCATGAACAAGGTGAAGGGAATCAAAGCCAAGAAGTCAACATGAGTGAACCATGAACAAGAGGTTGTTAAATGCAATTTAACCAAGCAATAGAATCAAGAACCATGGAATGATCAGATGAAATTAGGGTTAGGAGGTCACACACAAGGGTATGGGACACGATTAGGATCTATGGAGCCATGATCAAGTGAGGACCCCCAAATTAGGGTTTTGCTTCACCAAGAAGCAAAAGTTGAATCATCAGTGATAGGCACAATACATAAGCATCAAGAGCTACCTCCAATTACGGTTTGATTGTTAAGCCACCTCAAGTTGCACAAAAACCCTAGTTTCCACTGGATGTAAACACAAAACTTGGAATCCAAGATACATATCCTCTCGTATTAGAACATGGCTATGCATATGAAATGAATGACCATAAGGGTATGCATACGATTAGAGACAATAACCTAGATGATCATTGTGAAGGGTAAGGTGAATTTTGGGGTATGACAGGTCCTTAAAAGTTAGTTTTTATGAGATGCGCAGTCTTGCTAAAACACTTAGATTCACGATGACTGGTTTTATTGCAATAAGAACATTTTATCTTTTTTCTAAAGTAACAATTTGATTCATGATGATTGTTTTTTCTGAAATAATAACATCTTTTTATGATGTTTTCGTTGTTTGTATTTTTCTTGATACTTTCACCCTTTTTGCATATAACTTTTTCCTTTTTGATTTCTTTGTTTTTTCTTTCAGGCACAAATAATTTTGTAGTTGTTGACATCTTTCTTAAAACTTTCATCTTGCTTGTATACATATTTTTCCTTCTTGATTGTTTCATCCTTGATATTAGGGACACATTTTTTTTTTGTAAATCCTTTGATTTTTGCAAGTATTGAATCAAATTCTAACTTTGTCCAAAACTCCTACTTGAGATCCCATGATTTTTTGAAAAGTTTCAGTAGATTTTATAAATTTAGTAATATCATTTGTTAGTTCTTCAACTTTTGTTTTCAAAGCATTATTCTCTTTTTGAGTTTCACAAGGATTTTATGAATGAACCTCACTCACTCCTTCATTGAGGTTCTTATGTTTCTCAGACATTTCACAATGAGTTAACTGCATGTTTTGAATGATTTTAAGATATTCATCATTTTTAATTTACAACATTTCATTTTCTTTCTCTATCTCATAAAATTGATTTTTTTAGAGACAAACATTTTATAGACAAAATGTTAGAGTCATTTGAAAGATTATCAAACTCTATTTCAAGATGTTTACATAAAAGAGTAAGGTTGAGAAAATTTTACCTCTTCAATATTTGAGTTTTCCATTAGGCACGTGTTGACTTCTTCCTCTTCTACTTTTGAGGATGACATTTTATGCATTTTTAGAATTAATTTAGATTTCACTAATTCATTTTCATCCTCAATTTGTTGTGTGTGTTGTTGATGCTTCATCTTTCTCTTTCGTTGAGTGTTTTTTATTCCTAATATTCTCATTAGAATATAATGGTATACTTGAATACTTTGATACATGTACACACTTTATTGGTTTTGACATTTATTCTTGTATCTTTTCCTCTTACAATGTTAAGTGCTTTAACCTTAGACGATTTGCTCTGATACCGATTGAAGTAGATAAAAATATCACTAGAAGGGAGGGGGGGTTGAATAGTGGCCCCTTTAAAATATTTCTTTTAATTTCTGAAATAAGCTTTATCAAAATAAACTATGAATATAATTAATAGGTAAATTGTTTGAAGTGTGTGAATTATGTATAAATAAGCAAGGTTTAAAGGAAAGAGTTTAAGAAAGAGTGCACATAGATTTATCTTGGTTCACCAAACTTGGCTACTCCAGTCCCCACATTTTGTGAGATTCTCCGATTAATGATCAATATATTTTGATCTTTTTCTTACACCAAGATGTATTTTCTTTAGCCTCACCAAACTTACAACACTGATTACAAAGCTTCAACTAGCTTACACTATCACCCAAGATCAACCTTAACTTGAGGATATATAAAGTATTAAGAATGACTTGTAAGGAGGATGAAATTCGCAATTCCTCAACAAATGATTATTGAGAGGATATGGTTTTAAGACAAATAATCTTAGAAATAGAGATCCTTGATTATAAGATTATGATTTTAGTGAGAATATAAATTTGGAAGAATATGATGAATTTTCTCTCTTGAACTCTCCTTGAATGAATGTGTTTTCTCTCTTGATTTTTCCTCGAATGAATGTGTTTTCTCTTTTGATTTTTCGTTAAATGAATTATGTGATTTTAAGACAAATATTCTTAGAAAGGAATATCCTTGATTATAAGAATATGATTTTAGTGAGAATATGATTTTTAGAAGAATTTTTTATGAATATTTCTCTTAAGTTTTCCTTTAGGGGTTGTCTTGAAATGAAGAGAATGTGAATGTCTATTTATAGAGGTTTTGATCCTCTAGTTTATTTAGTACCAGGTCTGTCATAAGTATATACTTGAAATTACATGTCTATCATTGATATTTACGATTCTACCATTGATAATGTAGATGAGAAGATAATTTATTTACAGAATTGTCATTGAGAGAAACTGATACTCATGTTGTGATTCTTAATACTCATAGTCATCATCACCATCACCATCACCAGAATTCTTATTGACATCCCTCTAACCTTAAACATCAGTATTACCATGTCCATTCTTACCTTAAACTTCAGTATCATCATGTTCACTTACAACATCAACTTCAGTATCATCATGTTCACTTACGACTTCAACATTAATATCCTTATCACAATCATGTAATAATTTTGACTCATCTATAACTTCAAGATTACTGTAACAACCCGTATAATATATATCTAGAATAATATCATACAAGTGTTAAATTTTGCTACTGTCACAACATAAGTGCCTAATGGCATCAAAATATATATACATGTCCAAACTAAAAACATCAATGGAACATGTTATACAATAATGCCAAAAAAAAAAAAACTAAGAACTATGTACAATATCTGCATTGCCCACAACTCCACGGCGGAAGATCATGCTAAACAACAACCCTTGAAACATCCATAACAGTTCTCTTATATTCAACCTGTAAAGAATACCTGAAAAATATAACAATAATAATGGGATGAGATAATAATCCCAGTGAGTTCTCCTATCCTATGGGTCCACTCGGCTCTACATGGTTTTCTAATCAATATTCAACTCATATCCAACTCAAGTCAACAAGGGAAAGAAGACTTGAGCGATGGGGAACTATCTCGCAATTGTATGGCAACATGCATCTGAGTTCTCACAACTCAACCACAATCATTATTCAGATCACGACGCATCAATTCCCGAACGGACTTACATCTAAGCCAGGCCCGGTTCATGCATGCTCGTATGATTCGACTTTCGCGGTGGATATCAGGTTCCCCTATGGGACTCAAACCAACTTTTAAGAACCATCACTCGTATGGGACTTTACCCACTTTGAGTCTCTTTCACCGTATGGGCCTTATCCCACTTTGGTGTCCACCTTTCCCCCATGTCCACCATGGTTGGGGCTCAAACCCAATTGAGGCTCGAATCATTGGTCCCACATCCCAATGTTTACTCATCTAAGCATACCACAAGAGATGTGTACCACCACAGAAAAACACACATTCTGAATACATGATCGGTTCCATAATCATCGGTTCCACGAACCATAACAAAATTCGGTTCCACAAATCATTGGTTCCATGAACCATAACAAAATTCATCAATCACAGGTGACTTTATTCACCACATTACACAGATAATAACATGGCATGTTCCATACAATGCGTATCATTCTCAATCATGGCAACAATTTGTCCACGACCTCACATAAACGTCGTACAAATGAATATCGTATTCTCATACATATATCACACATGTTCCATAACCTAGATCATATTTCTAAGTTATTAATCACGTTGTTCTCCTAGGTTTCCTCACTCATCTTTGTAAAGTTTTTAATCATGTTACTTCACTTTCCACATAACGACAATATTCAATTTTCATCATGATAAAATTCATGGCATTTATAAATCACGTAATATTTTATAACATGGAACAATAATGATAGCCCTTTACGTTATCTTTCTAACGCATCCGGCCGTGTCCAAAACGGAGTTACACCACTCAATTAATTCATTAATCTATCTTAATGAAGGTTTAGATTAATATTTATTCATTGCATAAGTATTCAATAACAACCTTTTTGGCCTAGTGGTAAGGCTTGCATAATTTTAAGGAGGTCCTGGGTTCGAACCCCCTTGGTGACATATTAACACTCACAAAATCTACTTAGAAAGTGAATCACAACAATCATGAAGAGCATATTAAGCACATGTTATGAAAACATCAACAACAAGAGGGTTCACTGTTCATGAAAGCATATTTTATCTTCCAGTACCAGAAACTTACCACAAATAATATTGACTACTCTTTTCTTGTTATTCCTTCAACAAATGCAACAACTTTGTAATCCATTTATGCACCAAGCCCTTACTCCTACTGCTTCCCTTCTCCCGTACTACTCCAATAAGATAGAACCATTAGCACAAGATTAACCATTAACACAAGATTATCTTACTCTCATCCTTACCTCCATTCTTACGAGTAACTATCTCCTTGATCCCCATAGACTTGATTGAGCTCTTTCATCCATCACCTTCCATTGTGATACTCTGATTCCAATAGTGGAACACTTGGGATTCCTATGCACTACTATTTAGCTAACAATCTTCAAAGAAACACACTTACCCTTAGAGTGCTTACTGTCCAAAATGGTACTAGAACCTTACCGACTTCCATTAGTAGAATAACTTCCTTGATGACTCACAAAAGTGTAGAATAAAACCAACACTCTTCAGAAGATAGGTATCCAGGAGTTACATTGCTACAACCATAAAACATATAACATCCAAATTCATCATGTGTTCGATGTAGCTAAACCAAATTAGTTTGACAACATCCGGTTCTGGTTACTATATTCCATATCAAATCCTCTCATAGGGTTTTGATTCATTCAAGATTTCTCCCGACACATGATCTCGACCAAAACGACATAACACCATCAAGGAACTTTAAATCATCAACAAGACACCACTTCTAAGGAAATTAAGCAATCTAGAACATAACTATGAGTGTCCATACACCTCATAGAGTCACACACAATACTTCACACATATCTAGAGACAACATTTCACTTCGTATCCAAAATCATTCATCTCAATCATCTTGTCCCATCTTCCATGATCTTAGATCATGCTCTTACTAACATACCATCTGAGTTACATGTTTAACTTTAGGAATAACTGATTCTCGTTCCTCCTGGGAAGTATAACTCATGAATCTTTCCAATAGGGTAGAGTATCATCGTACACATCCATTACCATTCTCAGGGAGTCCACATCTAAGGCTATGAATCCAAATGAATCAATCAATTTTATACCATGACCAACCACTTCACACCTTATCAATTTATACCACATACCTAGCTAATCTCTTCCAGATCACCGCTTAGTAGGTCTCTTCCAAGTCTGTTCCGTATAGTTATTCATAATCATAATAGTGGTACTTCCTAGACTTACTTAAACTGAGCATGGTCTACCAGGTTGGTTTTCCCACACGTCTAACTTCCATAATATCTCTACAGATGACCGAATACGCATTACACCTTCAGAAATCCCAATTTCAAAACTACCAATCTGACTTGTGGTAACTTTTAACTCCATCCTCGATTTGTACATCCACAACGGTACACTTATAACATTTAAGACATCCTTAGCTCCAACACGGTGTGAATGTTTATACTCCGCGACTAACCAACCAACCGAATACTTCTCAAGAAGATAAATAACAACCAGACTTCCAATAAGCCAATATTACTCTTTCAATCCAAATAAAATGCACTTAAGATGAACCTCATCATTGCCACACAATTATGACTGGAATTTTCTTCTAAACCAATACCTACTACACACTTCATTATACCGGGGTTACTTGTCTCTATAACTTCCCACGAAGAATCCTCATTGCCTCCCAATAAACTCTTGTAACATAAAATATTCCACATTCTACACTTAGTCCACAGGCTCCAGCTTAGCTTATCTTTTGTTGGCTATCATCAACTCAACTTCTTAGAATACAAGACTCACTGCTCAACAAAATGTATGTTACTTTACATCCATCTCAAGACAAGGAATCCATTACACTTACTTGTGACCATAATGCTGCTATCACATACTTCTCTTAATACCAATGTTTAACTTCCTCTATTCCACTACATACTCTAGAAATCCTTGATGTGAACAATCATCAACTACACGCCCATAACTTCATCTTAATGAATCTTAATGGTCCCATTGTGCCTTTATCTAAAATGTACCCCATTACGACAGTTGTATTGCAACATCCATACTACTTCCACACTCGGTGTTCACTTGTCTTCCCATGGTAATTCTCCCAGTTCCAATTACAAAACCATTCTACTAGAAGTCCTTGAATCCAACCTAATTGCTCTTATCCTCAACCAGTTCTCATACAACCAAAACCCACCGGAGCTTCCATTACTATATAATGTGCGTTATCTGTCTCCAACACAAACTCTTATAATTGATCTTTAGGTAACTCATCATTCCATAATGGTCTGTTACTAACACTGAACCAGTAACGAGCTATCTCAACTCCAATCTCCCTTCTAAGACTGCACATACTTGGTTTATCTTTTAGCTTCCATTTGGTCCATACATGTTTCACTTGGATAGGTAGGCATGTCCTTGAGTCTCTCCTTAGACTTCACCACTACCTTAGGCTCCCAACAAAACTGAACGTCCTTATCCCTCAAGTCTTTAACCACTTGCAAGATACAATTCCAAATATATATACTCCCTGAAGTACTCTCGTTCTTCCAAAATATTTTAGTGGCCTTAGAACTGAAACACTAATACACTACCTCACTTCCAGACCTTATGACATATGCGTAACATAACCATCCTTCCTCTGTTACCATACAGAATCACTCGCAATACTTATTCCATATTAGTGAGTGTATCTTATTCCACTAGCAAATTCACTCATTCCTCAAAATTCTGACAAACTCATCCGATAGAATTTCCCAATTTCTCAACTCCGTTAACACTGCAGAATCGCTTGAACGATACACTACTCTTCAATTCCATAATACTTAAATCACAACGCCTCTGAAACTTCAACTGGGTCATCTAGTTCTCCTTACTTTCTAACTCTTGGCTTGAGCCTATTCTCAAAGCACAAGTTCAACCCACACTTAGGAGTCCTCGTGGTCGCTCAACCATGATCCTACCTACCATGCACATAGCATTAGGTTGATCAAGCCCAATACTACACACAGTGATATTAAGAATCAGGTTGGCTAAACACACATATGAGGCAGGAATAGATTTACTTATGATGTTTCAAGGCTAGGTCGAGAATCAACCTGCTCTGATACCAACTGTAACAACCCGTATAATATATATCTAGAATAATATCATACAAGTGTTAAATTTTGGTACTGTCACAACATAAGTGCCTAATGGCATCAAAATATATATACATGTCCAAACTAAAAACATCAATGGAACATGTTATACAATAATGCCAAAAAAATAAAATCTAAGAACTATGTGCAATATCTGCATTACCCACAACTCCACAGCGGAAGATCATGCTAAACAACAACCTTTGAAACATCCATAACAGTTCTCTTAGATTCAACCTGTAAAGAATACCTGAAAAAAATAACAACAATAATGGGATGAGATAATAATCCCAGTGAGTTTTCCTATCCTATGGGTCCACTCGACTCTACATGGTTTTCTAATCAATATTCAACTCATATCCAACTCAAGTCAACAAGGGAAAGAAGACTTGAGCGATGGGGAACTATCTCGCAATTGTATGGCAACATGCATCTGAGTTCTCACAACTCAACCACGATCATTATTCAGATCACGACGCATCAATTCCCGAACGGACTTACGTCTAAGCCAGGCCCGGTTCATGCATGCTCGTATAATTCGACTTTCGCGGTGGATATCAGGTTCCCCTATGGGACTCAAACCCACTTTTAAGAACCATCACTCGTATGGGACTTTACCCACTTTGAGTCTCTTTCACCGTATGGGCCTTATCCCACTTTGGTGTCCACCTTTCCCCCATGTCCACCATGGTTGGGGCTCAAACCCAATTGAGGCTCGAATCATTGGTCCCACATCCCAATGCTTACTCATCTAAGCATACCACAAAAGATGTGTACTACCACAGAAAAACACACATTCTGAATACATGATCGGTTCCATAATCATCGGTTCCACGAACCATAACAAAATTCGGTTCCACAAATCATTGGTTCCATGAACCATAACAAAATTCATCAATCACAGGTGACTTCATTCACCATATTACACAAATAATAACATGGCATGTTCCATACAATGCGTCTCATTCTCAATCATGGCAACAATTCGTCCACGACCTCACATAAGCGTCGTACGAATGAATACCGTATTCTCATACATATATCACACATGTTCCATAACCTAGATCATATTTCTAAGTTATTAATCACGTTGTTCTCCTAGGTTTCCTCACTCATCTTTGTAAAGTTTTTAATCATGTTACTTCACTTTCCACATAACGACAATATTCAATTTTCATCATGATAAAATTCACGGCATTTATAAATCACGTAATATTTTATAACATGGAACAATAATGATAGCCCTTTACGTTATCTTCTAACGCATCCGGCCGTGTCCAAAACGGAGTTACACCACTCAATTAATTCATTAATCTATCTTAATCAAGGTTTAGATTAATATTTATTCATTGCATAAGTATTCAACAACAACCTCTTTGGCCTAGTGGTAAGGCTTGCACAAATTCAAGGAGGTCTTGGGTTTGAACCCCCTTGGTGACATATAGTCCACATCATAAGACCAATTCATTTCAGACACTTCTCCATTAATGTACCATTTAACATGATTCTTTACTAATTCTCCCCTATGATGAATTCTTAACCTAATACGGATTGAGCTTGAACTGGTATGAATAGCAAAATAGAGTTTACAATCAGAGTACACATTAAAACAACCAGAAATTTAAACAATTAAACCCTAACCCCATAAATTGATTCATAACACGTTGAATGAATTTCAGAATTAAACCATAAACACAGAAATTGAAACATACACATAAATTTCACAATTAAACCTTAAACCATAACAAACAGATTAACATTCACGATTAAACCCTAAGCCTAGAAATTGAAACATATCTCAAACATAATTTCACATCCTCTTTGCTTTTCTGTGACGGGGGAATGTTACTCATCGTATGTTTCTTGACCTTCGTTCTTAACCTTGATAACTTATGCGAGTATGAAATGGTGTCGCAAATGAACAATGGAACGCATGAACAAATGTAAGACTTAGAATTCTTGTATTATATTTGGGAGAAAACACAAGAATGAAATAAAGATTTTAATTTTTATAATATTTTGTATTTTTATTTGATTAAAAATTATTTCAAAAATAAATTAGAAATTAAAAAAATTGGGTTAACTCATTAAATGAGGTAACACCACCTTTTCCAAGCCACAGAAAAAATTTAATATGAAAACTAAAAAACTATTTTTTTAAAAGAGAAGATTAAAAATTCAAAATAAAACAAATCATACCCTACAAGAGTGAAGTTTTGATTCACTCAAACTAAAACCCTAAAACAATAAAACTCAGAAGTTCCACCGGCATTACCTTCGTTGGAGTCGCACCGACCTAAGCTTCGCCGTGAAAAGCAATAGCTTGCCGGAAAACGCAGCCGGAGTCGGAACTGGGCCATCAGCACAAGCGAGAAAGTCGTACATCACCTTCGGGATTTCCTTATTTTTCAGCAACTTCAATTTTCCGGTGAAGGTAAATTTCAAGCAACTTCACTTTTGCTATGGTAGAAGTTCAAGGTCAATGCCATTTCAACTTGATTCATATTGTCCCATTCTTTAATATACTGTTTGGTTACTTCGCTGGAGCAAAACAATTAGAATTTGGTATGGTTTAAATTTGTGGCTGTTTCATGTTTAATTTTTATGCTAGGCGGTAAAGTAGAAGCATAAATGTTAGGTTTTGTTTGATTTGGGGGTTTTCTAGGATTTCTGTGATGTTACAGGCACAATAATACTCTAAGAAACCAAGTCCAAGTTGTTTCTGTTTGTTCTGTGAGAAGACTGTGCTGTATACAAGCTTTTCCTTACAAAGCAAGATGTTTTGCTTTTATTTTTTCTGCAGCTAATAATGCATAATTTTTGCATGTATGTTTTCTTTTTCTCAATCATATGGATTAATATTAATCTAGAATACACACTTGTTTATTTTAGTTTGCAGATTGGCTTTAGTTTATTCTTTCATCATCCTAGAATTTGATAAGATCACTGATTTTACAGGTATCATATGCTTCATAAACTCATCAATCCTCATCTCACTTTCACCTTTTTCTTAGTTTAAAAGTATATAGTAATCTGTTAATACACATTGAACAAAATGTTCTTTTGTTTGCGTAGCGTAACTATGCGATGATTATTTAAATAATTATGCCATGTCCCTCTCTTTGAAGGAAGTATCAATTTGGTTATTGCTAGCCACATCATTCTCCATTTGTTTCTTCCATGTCAAGCACTGTTTTTTTAATTGCTTTCTTGCTTGGTGATCAGGTTTTTTCTTTTTGTTAAGCAGAGTGGCATGGAGCAGAGATTAGCTAATTGTTGGCGGTTGACAGTTAATGAAAAGAAATTCATCGAAAGCGCTCTGCTATCAGAGCTTCGAGTGGATGGTCGTGGCCCCTTGGATTATCGCAAGTTAAACATTAAATTTGGAAAGGATGATGGATCCGCGGAGGTCCAATTGGGTGAGACACGTGTGATGGGTTTTGTGAGTGGTCAACTTGTGCAGCCTTACAGAGATAGGCCTAATGAAGGCACACTTTCCATCTTCACTGAATTCTCTCCCATGGCTGATCCTTCCTTTGAGCCTGGTCGTCCCGGAGAATCTGCTGTTGAATTAGGACGCATTGTAGACCGTGGGTTACGGGAAAGCAGAGCCATTGACACTGAATCCCTCTGCATTCTTTCTTCCAAACTTGTTTGGGCCATTCGCATTGATATCCATATACTGGACAATGCAGGGTGAGAATCAGCTTTGCTTTTGTTCTCTTTTTCTTTCTAACCCAACTTGCTAATTTGCTTATATACAACTAAGACTAATTATTATTATGTTTTAATTGTGAATAGGAATCTTGTTGATGCTGCAAATATTGCTGCATTGGCTTCTTTGATGACATTCAGAAGGCCTGAATGCTCGTTGGGGGGAGAGGATGGTCAACAAGTTGTAGTGCATCCTCCTGAGGTTAGCTTCTTCAGTTTAATAATGTGTCCTTTCGCCCTTCTTTTCTATTTGGCTTCTGCAACTGGTCTCTATAATATTTATTGCAGGTGCGCGAGCCACTTCCTTTGATCATACATCATCTTCCAATTGCTGTCACTTTTGGGTTTTTCAGTAACGAAAATCTTGTGGTACAGTTCTATCTCTCTCCCTAACTCATTTGGTACACATGGGAACATATACGAGGTTACAGTCCTCTGATTTTATTTGATGCTCTCTAGGTCTTGGATCCGACATACCGTGAAGAGGCTGTAATGACTGGACGCATGACTACAACACTTAATGCAAATGGTGATGTTTGTGCCATTCAAAAGCCTGGGGGGCAGGGAGTCTCTCAACGGGTTATCATGCATTGCTTGAAACTCGCTCATGTTAAAGCTGGTGATATTACAGCCAAGATAAAGGATGCAGTGAGCTCTCCTTTTTTATTATGCTTAGACTGCAAGGACCTCATTTGCTTTTATTGCTTACGAATTGATCAATGCATTTAATTAGTATCATCTCTTTTTATATTGGGTGCTAAGTTCTGTTGGGGTAAAATAATTAAAATAGTCTTCTTATTTAAGATTCTTCTTATTAAGTTCTCTGGTTGGTTTAGATATAATTAGAGGAAGAACTATAGTATGAGTTGACCTCTGCTTGATTTTCACTGCAATGAAGTGTGCTTTAATATCTATTTTTCCCATCTCGATATCGTTATAAATTTTTTCATGCTTTTGGTGACCTGTCTCAATTGCAATACAATCACATATGGAATGTATATTGTTTGCCAATTTCTTTTATTGTCTGAATCGATGTAGGTTGAAAAGCGTAACACTGAAAGAGCACTACAGAAGATTAAACGCCATTCTTCCTCTGTAGCTGTAGATGTATGTGGAACCACTGCCAGCATAGCTACTAAACATAAACAATCAGATGCTGATAAAGATGGTAGTCATCTAGCCCAATTGAAGCTAAAAGATGAGGCGAATTTAATGGAATGTGATGCTACGTCATCAGAACAAGTACAAAATAACAAGAAGGATGGAAGCTCAAAGAGTTTCATTGGCGGTCCCTCAAGTTGGTAAGGTGTCAGATCGCCAAGAACTAATAGTTTTTTTTAATTTAATTTAGTTTTTAAATTTATTGATAGTCTTGTTTGTTGTTCAGTTCATTCATATAAATCTATTATCTATTATAAGAACAATTTATTGAACAGAAGATTATTATTTATAGCCAAGGTATAGATAACAAGTAAACCTATATGGCATAAGCCTGTTAGATATTTACTGTAAGTGAACTGCTGAATTAATAAATAATATATCGGTCATTATGGTTTTTTCCAATGAGTTTTGGATATATTGACGGATATCGTATACTTGGTCATTCACTTCTCAGGGATCCCTACTCAGAGTGTGTCAATTCAGATATTCTAAAATCTTCTCTAGCTTCCCGTGGTAATTACTTCTCTTTCATCTTCATTGTAATCTTGTCTGTTTATGTGGCTTTTGATCAAACATATAAACGAGTAACTCTATTTGCTTGCACTTGGGGATATTTACAAAATTCCAAAAACTGAAATCATTGTGGTACTTAGGCTTCTAATTTGTTAGTATATGATTGTCCAGTTGGATGTTTTAGAATTATTTGCCACTCATTCTGTTTAAAAGACATTCACTTACGAATATTATGAGATTTTGGAGGCTTTGTTAATTGAGAAATAGTTCATGCACAAACAAAACTCTCACAAGTTCAAAACAATAATTTAGTGGCTGAGATGTAAAATTATCCATTACTTCACACAACCATACACATACATCTACACCAGATTCATTATTCTGTTAAAGGGTTTGTGAGGTTTTCGTTTAAATATGCATCGTTTCTCTTGTTGATTTCATCGGTGCTTTTGGTTGAACTCCCCTTTTAAATTTCAATATTTCATTGTTGTGTATGTATTGCTTCATATAGTTCATACATGTATTTTTGTAGTTTAAGGAGTACAAAATTTGACTGACTAGAAATGTTGTAAAATAAGCAGGACAATCAACTCCTAGTAAAAAAAAGGATTCAAGACGGGAGACTAAGCCGGAAGAACCAATGCAGGAAATCAAGACAGATTCTGCAACAATTGACACGGCTCTAACTGCTGGCCAGAGTAATGAAGGTAAGACTCTGAAGGACGCTGTCAAGCCCAAAAACAAGAGGAAGAAAAAAGCATCGGCCAGTAATGGAAATTAAGCGATGAAATGTGCAGTCAGTTGACACATTGCTATTGACCATGTAAGAAATTATGATCAACCGGGAGGAATGCTGTAAAAATTCAATGGGCAATGAAAGATAGTTTGTTTGTTTATGAATTTAGGCATGCCAAAATCAATTTTGACTAAAATCAATTTTCATTAAATGTACTATACCAGAAAGCACAAAATATCATTTTTGTGGTGAAGAGAAACTTAACCAAACATATGTTGTTTGTAACAGGAAGAAATGATATCGTAACTATTATTGCATTGTTTCCTGTTCACTGTTTTTGTGATAATAGGAAAGTAAGGCAAAATTGAAGCTTACATTCCAATATATACATCTGTATGAGGAACCAACCAAAAGAAAACTGCAGGATCTGTTGCAGATGACAAACACAATTTTTTTGGCTTTCAGACTAGCAGTAAAATAGTTTCTAAACTCAGAGTGTTGAACTGAAACTGATATGCTAAGGATCTATTCAGGGTCACATATTATGATATTCCAACTTCCATGCATAACCTGTCGCAGCACAGTTTCAGGGAGAAGAAACTAATGCGAAGAAGTAACTGTAATTTTATCGATACATAAGTAAAACTAAAGAGCAAATAGCAATTTGAACCGAAGTTTCCAAAAGTCTGGACAGTGAACATTTACTACCATAAATGGACTGACATGCAAAGTTTTGGCCACTAAATCAGCATGTGGATTGAAAACATAGGCTACTCTTTCAGCATGGTGTATTTGTTACCTTCAACAAACAAAAATTCTCGGCACTTTCACAAACAATATTCTACATCGTGACATTATTAATAGAAATGAAATATCACTCAACCAATTTTTTTTTTTACAAACGGCAAGTGGGTAACTTTTTTTTTACCCCATTTGTAATAAAATATAATGATTCTAACTTTATCACGTGAAGATTTTGTTTCTTTATGTTTCTATGAAGACTTTGTTTCTTTCTGTTTCTTTAAACTTTTTAGTGAAATTCACATTCTAGATACCTATGTGTCATTTATTTTATTTTTCAATATTTTTAGATTACAGTTGTGCAAACTTATGTCATCTCACTATTTATTCAATATTTTAATTTTTTTAGGTATTTAAACCATTAGAAATCAGAAGTTTTTTCTTCTTCCTATCATCTCTTTCGAAAAAAAAGCTAGAAACCTTCTGAGTTGTTTGTTTGCATCTTCTTGAGCTATGGTTCATTTTATCACTCTTGGAATATTATATATATATATATATATATATATATATATATATATATATATATATATATATATATATATATATATATTCTTTTGCTAACATGAATAACAAATTGTTGACTCTTATATGTATGTTTTACTTCTCATTCATCATTCATAGACCAACATGGAGTCCATTGACCACTCATATAAACTTCTTTATCTAACCTCTTTCTATAAATAATCATTATCGTATGTTCCCATATATCTAACTTAGATGCAGTAGAAGATATCTTATTCATTAGATAATTTCTAATCAATTCACATATTGTTAAAATTGGTTTATCCCTAGCACCTAATATTGTTGCATTAAAATATCCAGATATGTTATTCGTCAATACATCACACTTAAGGTAAATGTTAAAAGCATGCTTACACCAATTATTTGTTGGAACATTCATCAACCACTCTCAAGCCTTTGAATCAACTTTCTTCAATTCGAGCGTTGTTTTCATGCCATGCTTAATAATATGTTGCTTTGGCAGCTCCCAACATCAAATCTCTAATTAAGGCATCTCCACCAAATTTCTTCTTGAAATTGACATATAGGTGTCTTAGACATAACCTATGTACAATTCTATCAAATATTTCTTCAAAAACACTTACCAAACCTAAACCCTGTCCAGAGCACACCGTATTTAGACCATAGTTTCATACATGTCACAAAATAAATAAAACATAACACACCATATTTGAAAACACAATAACATACATGTCACCTACCTTTTGTTGGTTTGAGATGAAGGCATACCTCATATATTGGCCAATATCTTTCATTAAAGTTATAAAAACCATCTTCATCTTTATTTGATTTCTATTTCAACCACTCCAAATGCCAATGAAATATATTGGCTATTTGGGTCCCTTCCTATAACTATTAACAACTGACTCTCATATCTTGTCCTTAAATGACAACCATCCACAACAACAAATGACATATATCCCTTGATGAAACCTCTTTTGCATCCATCAAAGAAAAAGTAGGAAGACACAAATCTTGGTACAATTGATGGCTGAGTCTGTCTATATTAATCTTAATACTCCCAACACATACTCTTTTTAACTCAGGTGCATACCTCCAAATCAATTAACACTGTCTATTTGCATTTCCTTCAACTATTCCTTTTCTTATCTCATTGGCCTTCCATGCCCTACTTGGTATCATCCCAATTGAGTAGTTCTTTCTCATGTCTTGAATTATGTCAACAATCCTAACCTTAGCACTTGTTTGTATCTTGTTTACCACAACCTTTGCAATTCACTTGGACTTTACACTTTTATTATTCAAAACCCTAACACAAGTATGGGTTCCCACCCACGTTTTTATTTAAAAAGTTGGACTATCACCTACTTTTGAGCATAGAGTCAAAAACCCACATTTACCCTTGCATTCTATCGTAACCCCGTTACTTTAATTCTTGAAAAAATGTAATTTCCCTTCCATTCAAAATTAACCTCTCTATCATAGCATCTTTGAAATTAGTTAAGGAATTAAATTCCATACCCAACTTAAACTCATAGTGTAACATCTCAAAATTTGCCCTCTTCTTCTTGGGATTAGCTTAGCATATTGCATTTCATATTTAGGGCATTAGTCATTGCATATTGCATATCATGTGAAAATAAGACAAGTCATCCTCTAAGGTCTTGTCAGAGATGGAGAAGTTGTATAGTTCAAGCCTGAGGGTCTTATTGAATTGATCACCAACCATCTGAGGGTTTGTGCTTCAATTAGGGTTTTCTTGGTTCTTCAAGGAGGTTGAGCATTATCTTGACTGCAAGGGTACATCACCATCATCATGGTTATGTAATCCTCAAGGGGTTCTTTGTTCATGTTTAGATTCCTCTGGATTAGGGTTTTGACCTCTGGTTAACCCTAATCAATGACTTCTATTCCAACCAGGGATTTTCAAGGAGATGAGGTATCTATTGATGATGAAGATCACATGGTTATGTGGAAGAGCTTATTGGAGCTAGGGGTTCATTTCTGAGCCATTTCCTCAAGTGTTAGAGGTTCAAAGTCATCAGTGCATTTTCAAGTCATCTGGGCCCCATAAAAGTCAACTGAAAGTCAACTGAGGGCTAGGAGGGGGAGAAATGGTTTGAGACACTTCATTCATGTCCCAAAGAGGTTCATTTGTCATTACAAACACTTATCTTGAAGAATTTGAGGTCAGATCAAAAGTTTCCAAAAATGGAAAGTGACCTATAATTGAAAGTTTCCAAAAATGGAAAGATTTTGGTTCAAATTCAACTTGATTTTACATCATCAAATAAGCCTCAAATGAATTTTTGTCCAACATGAAAGTTGAAGATCTTTCTCTCCCATTTCCAAAAAGTCCAAGATCATGAATTTATGATGAATGGTTGAGGAGATATGAGCAAATGATTATGAAGTATGCATGGAACTTCAAAGTGGCATAACTTTTAACTCAAAACTCCAAATGAAGCCACTCTTTTTGCAAAATTCTTGTCTTGACCTATGCTTTCCAAATCAAGCATTGCATTGCATGAAATTTAATCACATGACCATGTGTTAATTCAAGTGTATTTTGGAGGGAAATTGACAAATTTAAATTTGGTGCAAGCTACATGAAAAATTCCAATCCCATTGTGTTCATTAGGTGATTTTGAGTGAAAATGGATCATTGCATGTTACTATTCACGTCCAAATTAGGCCATGCACCACACTTTTCCAATTTCGCTAAAACACCTCATTCTCATTAACTTCTAATTAACCATGGCCTAATTAATTTTTCAGCATGATTAGTGAATAGTATAAAGCCTTAATCATAACAGAATTGGATCATAATCACAAGTTCTAGATCTAGAAAATTTTTTCCCTCCAAATTTCTCTCTCATTGGAATTCAAACTTTCTCCACACAACCACACATTTTCTTGATAGATCCATCATCCTCATGGAATTTGGAGCATGAATCAGTCATCTTTTGTGGAAATTGGTGAAGAATTGTGCATACTCCATACATGAACATGAAGATGGAAATTGAAGATTAAGCCAGATCCAAGCCTTTCCAAGCATTGATTCGTGCACAAGACTTCATAACAAGAGTAAAGGAGCAGATTTGAACACTTGCAAGGCCTTGGATCCACTGCTGCCATTGATTGTTCTTCAAGAGGTTAAAAATTCGAACCTCTTAAATCTTGATTTTATGTACATAAACTTGTAGAGCTTTCATCACTGGTTATTCTGATATAAATTTCATGAAATTTGGATGAAAAATGAAGAAGTTATGTTGAATTAAAGTTTAGATCTAGAAACTTATTTCGTTCGATTCGGAAAATTCATGAAGATTTAGGCTTAGTTAATATGATATTTGGAATGTACGCGTTGAGAGCTTTCCATTGATATATGCCTTGAAAAATTCTGGAAAAAAATATGTATGATGCTACTGTAGCTTCGTTGGATCCCATGAGGAAGACAATGGTTTCCACTGTTTCCCACCGTGCGTGAACAGTACGTTGCTTCCTGGTTCAACGGTTAGGGCTTCTAGTGTTAGCGCGCATGTCCCTAGTTCGATTCCAGGCGGAGGCATTGTGTTTTATTTGTTTTCCAGCGCCTCTCTTTTTGTGATACGATTCCCATTGGCAACGTTTTGGAAGTTCATTTTTCTAGCGCTTGTTTTTTCTGTACACACGGTTCGATTCCTGCAGCACGCATATTTCAAATTAATCAATCCATTTTATCATCCAATTTAACATGTGCTTTGTTCATTTATTTCAAATATTTTCACCACATTCAAAAATTCATATTAAATTGAAAATTAATCCAATTAATTCCAAAATTTTTCTCACATGTTCCTTAAAGTGCCTACTATTTTATGGTGTGATTTTCATGATTTTACCACTTCTGGAATTTTAAATGTGATTGATTCTTTGGACATGTATGCAAATGTGATATTGCTTCATTCATTCTATTGTGAAATGCTCATACATTGGCCAATTGATTTGAAATTTGGTGTGATGATTCCTAACATGTTGATTGATTTTTGAGGCTTGGTTGTGTATTTTTCTCATTTTTCATCTCTGTTTTAGGCGCATGAACTTAGGGTGTGACAATGTGTGTCACACAATTTGATGTCATACTTGTGCATTTTCATTTCTAGGTCAAATGAGCTCTTATGATTCCAATTTTTGGCATGATGATTGTATTTGACATGCTGTATGCACATAAAAATTTCCAGAATTGTTTGATTCATTTCTGTTTTAATATGGAATTTTCATTCTTGATGATCAATTGTGTGCTTTGAAATTGTCTTTGCCATATCTTGCTCACTACATGACTTTGCTTAATGATTTTGATTTGGTCCTTTTTAGGACATGTCCTTGCTTGATTAAACATGCTTCATGTGGAATATTGGTTGCTGTTTTGATTTTTTGCCTCACTTTTGACCCTAGGCTTTGCCCTAGGGGTTTGAACTCACAATTTGAGCTTTGTCTTTCAGGATCAAGCATTCATCTACATGGTTGATGTTGCCTCATCATTTGAGCTTTGATAAATTCTTTGTTTACTAACCTTTGGTTATTTTGTAGGTCCTTTGGTAGTGAATCACTTGTGTTTGCCTCTTGTGGCTTACATGTTGTACATATTGGTTGTCTCACTGTTGACTGTTTGTTGGATTTGTCTGAATGTGAATATTGACTTGTTTGACTTTCTTACAGGTACTTTAGCCGCTTTAACTCATTATTTGAGTTGCTTTGCTTGTGGTTTGCATACCACTTAGGTAATCTCTTGAACTCCATGTAGTCTGGAAGACCTGCTATCTTTGGCAGGCATCTGTCTGAAGCCCTCCTTAAGAGGCCATGTTCTTGATTGTTTAATTTTGTGCTAAAGACCTCAATGAAGCATGGTTACATGTAAAGACCTCCTAAGTGAAGATGCATTGGCAGATAGAAGGGATGTGCAATCCATCCCCTGCTATTCAGTTGAGTCTTTCATCTTGCTCGCACTACGTGCTGATGCATTTTGAATAAGCACCCAAAATCTTGTATATAGAGTCAATCATTGTGGAATAGAGTTCCTCATTCTGGACTCCCACGCCTTCTTTGATTCAAGCTCACCCAGGCCCGGGTTAAGAGCTGTGAGGTCTAACCCTCATCTCCCATTTCATCTGCTCACCCTGACGGTCAATGTGAGTGGTTAAGAGCCTCAGACACCTTTTCCAGTGTTGGCTTGTTTGTCGAGGTCGATATGACCCCTCGACTAAAGCCCAGCCTTGTATGAGCCGCTTGTTTGCATATAGCGTGTGATGATTTCTTTTGATGTTTATCTGCTTTTGCTTCTCATCTCCTTTCTGTAGGATTCGTATGATCAACTTTCGAGGAAGTTGAACGTACGTAGAGATAGACTTGAGTTGACTCACTGCCTGTGTGATTCAAACTCTTGTTAGAGACCTCAACCTAGGGTTATAATTTGCATGATGACTATTAGGCTCGAGTCAGTCTCCCTTTTAGTCCGTTATTCCCTTGGTCTCTGGTTAGGAGAAAGTTTCTCCCCTGTTAAGGGGAACTACGTCGCCCTGATCCTCATACCAGATGAGGTACGTAGGCAGGAGATCGTGTGAGATCTCTCCGGGCACCCTTTTCTTTTTTGTGCGTGTGTTTTACTTGACAGCTATTAGGTCCGAGTTCCCGACTCCCTGTTAGTCTGTGTGTTCACCCTTTTTGTTTCTTCTGACGTCTCAGCGTCTTCTTGGTGTTTGCTTGACAGCTTTTAGGTCCGAGTACCAGACTCCCTGTTAGCTTGTCAATTTGTTAACCTTTTTGTGGTGTGCTTGGAGTTTGATGTAAGCCCAGCGATTGACATTCGGTTTCCTATTTGTGGTGTGGTTGGAGTCTGATGTAAGTCCAGCGATTGGCATTTGGTTTCCTGCTCGGGTTTGTCTGTCTGGAGTTGGACGTAAGACCAGCCATTGGCAGTCTGTTTCCATTTGCGAGTTTCTTTTGACGTCTCAGCGTCTTTGCGTGTGTTTTGTTTCGGTGTGCGTTAGCCGAACTACGGTAGCTCTGATTCTCATTCCAGATGAGATACGTAGGCATAGGATGCGATATCTTAGCGAGCCCGTTCCCCATTTCCCCGAACTACGTCGACTCTGATGTTTGTTTCTGACAAACTACGTAGGCCCAGGATGCGACATCCTGCCGAGTCCGCTTCCGTCTTCTTCCATCCTGTTTATTCCAGTGTGTGTGCATTCTTCGAGCAGTTATTTAGCAACCTTATTCTTTTCTCTTGAGCGTGGATCCCGTCGAGTACGACGGACGTGAAGGGTGCTAATACCTTCCCCTTGCGTAACCGACTCCCGTGCCTTGCATCTCCGGTCGTAAGACCATTTCCTTTCCAGGTTTACTTCGAGCGTTTCCTTTCCCTCCTTTGGGATAAATAACGCACGGTGGCGGCTCTGTTTGTTTGTCTTTTCCCGCCGGTTGTTTTTCGCGTTGCGACACATAGTCCTTACTTAACTACTCCTTCATAAAATTTTCATACTTTAACAAATTTTTATCTTTAGAGGCATCTGGGTCTGAGCTACCCAACTCATCACTCACATGTTGGTCTTCTTCCTTATCGTTTCTTTGAGAATCCTTGTTTTTAGCTTCTTTGGCTATCCTTGCATGTGCAGTAACATGAATCTTCTTCTTCATTTGAGTCGGTTTCTTCTTCGGTGACTTAGTGACACAAATCTTAAATCTATATGTCTTCCCATTGACTTCAATTCTATTTGTACCAGCTTTGGGCCAGTCAACTTCAATTACTTCAAAACCATCATCAACTGCAGTCGTTCTCTCACCCTTTGTATCATCAAACTTAACTCTCATTGCATCATCATCATCATCACTTTCTCCATCACTTGAATCAGCCACTACAGTCAATTCAATGCATTGATACTCAACAACTTTGACTTTGATGTCCTTCACACTGTGCTCAATATATAAATGCCCTTAAATATTGTTACCAATAACATAAGTTGCAATATCTACAACACATTCATCCTTGCCAACTTAAAAAAAGTAACCATCTATTTCATCATATTTGTTCCAAACCCTAAACGAATTTCTTTCATAACCCCAGTCAATAACCAATTTCAACACGTCAAAGACACCTATTTTTTGCTATCTTGATCATATACGGTTGTTTGAACACCACACCTATAAAACACTTTCTTCTCTCTAACACCCGCTCCCCCTTGTGATGGATAACAACAGTGAACTCACTCATACTCGATTTCAGAAAGACATTCATCAGAGTTGTTGTCCCAAAAACAAAAAACAAAACTGAAAACATGCAAGGAAAGGATCATACATTTTGATGAGTTTCTTCGTTAAATCAAGCTTCAATGGAGTTTTCGAAACCCAGATTGTTCTTTTCCTCCGCACGTTTGGTCTTCAATGGAGTTTCTCGAACTTTCTCTGTTAGGGCAAAATGACGAGGACGAGAAGGAGAAAAACCCATGACATTTCAATTCCAATTATTTAAATGTCAAAAATTAAAATATTGAGTAAATGGTGACATGGCATTAGTTGCCACATAGACAACTGTAGTATGTCATTTCACTTAAAGGTCTAAAGGAATAAAATCTTCATGTGACAAGTTTAGAAATACAATTTTTTTAAAGGGGGTAAACTAAAAATCGCCTATATGATATGGGGTAAAATGATATTAACCCTCGCAAAAATAAATATAACATTAAATATTTATGATAAACATATTTTAATTCAAACATTATGCAAAATAGCTAAAATATTATAAATATATAATGAATTGTTTAATAGTAATTTTAATAGTAATTTTAATAATAGTGGTTAAAATTATAAGTGGTGGTTTTCAACGGAAAAATGGTGATTGTTGATCGTTTTAATGATGGTAGTTTGTGGTGGTCAGAGTGATAGATGTTGGTGATATAATATGTGAAAGTAAACTGTGGTTTGAGTGATGGTTAAAGTGATAGTTGATGTTGGTGATTGACAGTCATATTAGTGATTAGATGTAATGAAGTGGTGGTGGATAGTGATCAATAAGAAGGTATGAAGTGGTGGTGGATAGTGATCAATAGGGAGGTTAACGTTGGTCATAGTGATGGTTGATGGTGGTTAGAACGTTTGATATCTTAAGTTAATCAAAAACAAATTTTTTAAAGAGTTAAATAAATTTATGGTTCCACTAAATATATCTATTTCTATTTATAGTCCCTCAAAAACATTTCTATCGAATATCCTCTTTAAAAAATTCCGTCCACACTGTTAATCATTCTAATTAATTTGTGATTGGACGTATACATAAAAGTGACTTTGTAACAAAAATATTGATATGATATATCACTTTTGATCATTTTATATTATTAATATTAAATAAATAAATAATTTAGTTACAAAATTATTGCATAAGATAAAGAAACTTAAATTTCATAATGAAACTCAAAATGCATCATTAAATCTGTGGCTAGAAATGGTCGCTAATCCGTTATTAATTCTATCTCTAGTTTAAACTATCATTCTTCGAATTTTTTTCATTTTAAATTTAGATTTAACTGCACCGTTTCACTCAAATTGTATCCTTTTGTCCTCAGATGAATTTACACTTTCCATTGAAATATATTTAGTTTGCACAATTCATAAATAAAAGTCATTGTTGCATTTTATTCTTTGCAGTGCATTATGTTAATTTAGAAGAGTCAAATTCTTCTTCTTCAAAGATTCTAGAAAATAATTAATCAATTTGATACATTAAGTTCACTTTTAAATTAGCTTTGTCAATAGTTATTACTTTTTGTATCCATTAATCTCTATCTAAAGTCTGACAATTAACTATGAGTTGAACAAAGATCAAATTCAGTAAAAGCAAAAACTTGATACATTAAGTTTTTATAATCAGATTCTATTTTATAACTTCCAAATGGATATTCATCTATTTTATTTTGTAGGACAATAATTGATCAATTTGATACATTAAGTTCACTTTTAAATTTTTTAATGAATATTTCATCTGCTGTCATAACAAAAATGGCCATGGAGAAAGAAGTATATATGTTGAGGAACAACAACTTTTTATTAGATTGGTGAAGGGTCTTGCTGCAAGGACATGAAATTGTGAAAAAACGGACGAGAATACATTGCAAAGAGAGGAGAATTGTGATAGTGATGTAATTGTGGAGTAAAAGATGGTGATGTAGTGTAAGTCCCATGCCGATTTGTTTATAAAGCTTAAACATGTATAGACTATTGCTTAAGTGGGTTGAGATGACAATGGACCATTAAGTATTTGATGATATTGTAATGAAATGGACTTTAGTGTGGTTGGACCTTTCCATTTCACAATAAGTGGCATTCACCATGGGATAAAAAGTTTATGCTTACAAGTGATCACAATGTATTTTAAATGGGATATCGGGAAGTTTTCAGAATACCATGATCTTAAGTTGTGGAAAGTGAATATGCAATAAATAGTAACTCAAGATAAGTGTGTTGAAGCATTGAAGAGTGGCGTATTAATGCATGCACACTTAACATAAGAAAAGAAGGCTAAAAGAAGGTCGAGATAGTGGATAACGCAAGAAGTTTCATTATCTTATGCCTCAGGGATAAAGTTGTTAGGAAGAAGACTGCGACTTCGTTGTGGAAAAATATTGAATCATTATAAACGACCAAGTTTTTGACTTATATGTTGTGTTTAAAACAACAAATCTACTCATTATGAATCGTAGAGAACAACTTCATAGTGGAGCGATTAACATAATTTCACAAGATCATTGATGATCCTAATAATATTGAGGTGAAGAATAATGGTGATACATGACTTTACTCTGAAAAAAGGCCACGATAATGAATAAGGCAAGAAGTGTCATTATCTTGTGCCTCAGGGATAAAGTTCTAAGGAAAGTCGTTAGGGAGAAAATTGCGGTTTCGATATGGAAAAATATTGAATCGTTATAAATGACCAAGTTTTTGGCTCATATTTTGTGTTTAAAACAACAATTCTACTCATTTTGAATGGTAGAGAACAACTTCATAGTGGAACAGTTAACAAAACTTCACAAGATCACTGATGATCCGAATAATATTGAGGTGAAAAATAATGATGATACTAGACTATACTCTGAAAGAAGGCCGCCATAGTGGATAAGGCAAGAAGTGCCATTATCTTGTGCCTCAGGGATAAATTTCTAAGAAAAGTTGTTAGGGAGAGAATGATAACATGAAATAGTATCACATTCTAGGACTCAATTTAATTAAATTATATTATTATTTACTTCAATTTATTCCATTTTATTAGATATTACGCGGTATTTTTTTTCTATTTATCTCAGGTGGTTTATTTGAAGCACAAGTAAAAAAGGAAGAAAAGGAGGTGCAAAAAGGAATGAAAAGAAGCAAATATCAAAAGCCAAATCCCAGCCCAACAGGCACAGGCGCTGTGCCTGTGACGAGCGTCACGCTTTACACACTTGTGTGACGAGCGTCACACATGGTGTGACGGACGTCACACCACTCTCCTATATTTTTGGCTTCAGAGACGTTGAGTCCTATTTGCACGCCTGACCATTTGCCACGTGAAGACCTTTGACGCGGAATACCTTTGGAAACAGTTACAACAATGACCAATATAAATAGTAACCTTACGGAAAACCCTAGAGGTTCCACACTTCTTCGCCGTTTTCTCTTTTTCGCATTTTTTCTCTTCCAGCAGTACAAGCACATTTTTTACAGTATTACTTTTACGATTTTTATATTGTTTCCTTTGCAATTTCTATTTTCTTTTCCAGCAATTAATTAATTTTTCGCACAGTAGTTTCTACACCGGAAACTATTGTGTACCTTTCACCGGATCTAACCTTACGTTAGAATCTAGTTTTTTTATTCCTTCGCTTTTATTTTTTCTGTTTGATTGAAGAATTCAAGAACAAATCCAACCGGCCTGTGGTGGAGTGTTCAAGACTACTATTTAATTTCTCAGGTTCTTTAATTATTGTTTGAATTTATATATGCCCTGCTTTACTGTTTATTTATATTATTTGCCTAAGATGAATCTGTTTATGCATGATAATCATTTAAGTCTGTTTAGCATGTCTGGCTAATTTATTTAGGTATCGGTATGTAAAGTAAGCGGAATGAAGAAATCAAAACCAAATTGGCTTAATTAAGTTTAAAATTAAAATCACTCTTTTTACGGTCTCAATTTACAGGTTTAATAACAAGATTTTTGTACGAAAGTAAAAGACATAAAGAAGTTAAAAGCAATAGAACGAGAGTTTGAGTTTTTGACTGGACAGTGTAAATTGGACATTAATTCTAGATCAGGGCGAGAGCAATTTTTAGAGTTAATTAAATTCTAATCTTTTCCAAAAAGTATTTTTAAAGGTTGAATGTGAGGACGAGAGTTAAGCATTTGAATTTAATTATATAACCTAAGTCAACAGAGCGAGAGTTTGAGATAAGGGTGTTTAAACGATTAGTGTTTTCTTAAAAAGAGTTTCTACGGATTCTATTGTTTTCAAAAAGTGGTTTTTGACTTAACTAATAAGTGACAGCTACGTTAATATAAAATCATAGTTTATTCAACAGAGCGAGAGTTTGAGATAAGACTTTTAATCAATAGTGTCAACTGAAAGGATTTATTTTAAAACCAAGAAACCAACAAAGAATTGATTCCCTAATTACGACGAACTACATACCGATATCCGCTTATTAGATATTTATTTTAGATCTTATTTTAGTTTTAGCTTTTCCCCCAAACAATCAAAGTATTATCTGCCTTAGCTTTACGAAGTAACCTTAGAAACGGTATATCGATTCATAAGTCTCTGTGGGATCGATATCTTTTAAAACTACGCGATAGAACTGTGCACTTGCAGTTTGTACCCCAAATTCGACTCATAAAGTCGCGATCAAGTTTTTGGCGCCGTTGCCGGGGAATTTTGTTTAGTCGATATCGTAACTCTTCTGTTACGCTGTAGAGACTAAGGCTTTTTTTCCCCTTTCTTTTCTTTCTTTCGTTGATTTGTATGCCACACACTCGCTCACAAGGCGAGCCGTTCTACTTACGAATCAACGATATCGAACTATATCTCCGAGTCTTACGACGAATTCGGGAATATCGTGCTGCAAACAATCTCCCTCCTGTTGAACTCCCCGATTTCAAAAATATTTTCCCTTCGATACCCGAGATGGCAGAACCAGCTCGTGCTCTTCGAGATTACGCCGCTCCATCGCAAGATGAGCCGCATTCGAGTATTGCTCCACCCGCAATCGACGCAAACAACTTTGAACTTAAACCTTCACTGTTGCAGGCAGTGCAACAGAACCAATTCTCTAGAAATCCTACCGAGGATCCAAACCTTCATTTATCCGTATTTGTCCAATACGCTGATACTGTTAAAGCTAATGGTGTCACTTCAGAGGCAATTCGACTTCGTCTTTTTCCTTTCTCGTTAAGAGATAGCGCTAGAAGATGGCTTCAATCTCTTCCTTCCAACTCAGTCACCACATGGAACGAGTTGAAGAAAGTTTTTCTTGCTCGATATTTTCCGCCAAGCAAAACAGCTATGTTAAGAGCCCAGATAAATGGATTTAAACAGAAAGATAACGAGTCTCTTTTCGAAGCATGGGAAAGATACAAAGACATGATGAGACTTTGTCCACACCATGGTTTAGAGGACTGGTTAGTAATTCATACCTTCTATAATGGTCTCCTGTACAACACGAGGTTAACAATAGACGCCGCCGCAGGTGGTGCACTGATGAACAAACCTTATGCTGACGCTTACCAACTTATCGAAAGCATGGCTCAAAACCACTATCAGTGGGGAAGCGAACGAACAATGGTAGAAAAACCTCAAACGAAAACTGGCATGTACGAGATAAGTAACCTTGATCATGTTAATGCAAAAGTGGATGCTCTGGTCCAGAAAATTGAAAGTTTAAATGTATCACCTCCAGCCACCGTGATTGCCATAACTCAGAATTGCGAAGTCTGTGGAATCCAAGGTCACACTCCTGCAGATTGTCAACTCCTAACAGGAATCCAAGCGGAGCAAGTAAACTATGCTCAAGGAAGCCCCTACTCGCACACCTATAACTCAAATTGGAAGAATCATCCAAATTTTTCATATAAGAGTAATAATGCTTTATACGCACCTGGACAATCTCCAAATCAAGCCCCAGCTATACCTCCGGGATATCAGAAGCCGATCCCATCTACACCTAACAATAACGCCCCTAGGAAATCCAACTTGGAAATCATGATGGAAAACTTTATAGCTTCTCAACAGCAAACCAATAAAGATTTCCTAAACCAGAATGTACACACTGGCGAACAAATTAAACAACTAGCAAGTAAAGTAGATGCCCTGGCTACCCATAACAAAATGCTGGAAACGCAAATATCACAAGTAGCTCAACAACAAGCGCCTACTGCTGCCCCAACTGGTACATTTCCTGGCCAACCCCAACCTAACCCAAGAAGCCACGCTCATGCAATTATACTGAGAAGTGGAACGGAAGTGGAAGGACCGTCTGACCCAAGGATAGAAAACCAAAACTCTAAAAAGTCAACTGAGGAGGAAAGTGAACCTAAGGAAAAGGAAGAGAGTAATAAGGAAACCGTAGAAAAGAAGGAACCTTATGTACCTCCACCACCTTATAAACCACCTATCCCTTACCCTCAAAGGCTTATTAAAACCAAAGATGCGGGCCAATTCAAAAAATTTGTTGACCTACTAAAACAATTAAACGTCACAATTCCGTTTACAGAAGCTATTACGCAGATGCCCTCATATGCCAAGTTTTTAAAAGAAATTCTTTCTAATAAAAGGAAACTTGAAGATAGCGAAACCGTTACACTCACCGCTGAATGTAGCGCTATAATCCAGAATATGCCTCCTAAACTTAAAGACCCAGGTAGTTTCTCTATACCCTGTCACATAGGAAAATTTGTCATTGACAAAGCCTTATGCGATTTAGGAGCCGGTATTAGTGTTATGCCTTTATCCATATGCAAGAGACTTGAAGTGGGAGAATTAAGACCAACTAAAATGTCTATGCAACTAGCAGATCGTTCCGTTAAATATCCTGTAGGAATTCTTGAAAAAGTTCCAGTGCGCATAGGTCAATTCTACATTCCAACTGATTTTATAATTATGGATATTAGAGAAGATGAAGTTACACCCATTATACTGGGAAGACCGTTCTTAGCAACTGCCGGTGCAATCATAGACGTAAAACGAGGACGACTCACTTTTGAAGTAGGAGAAGAGAAAATTGAGTTCATTCTTTCCCAATTTTTGAAAGCACCTGCAATAGAAGATACATGTTACTTCATGGATATCATCGATGAATGCATAAAAGAAACGGAGTTAGAAAAAGACAAATCATCTGACTATCTTGTAGAAGACAAACTTAACCAATGTTTAGCAATAACACCGGATCCTACGCAATGCCTTAAGAAACCAACCCTAGACCTGAAAACACTTCCCAAAAATCTGAGATATGAATTCCTAGACTTAGAACTTGAACGACCAGTGATAGTTAATGCTGACCTAGGAAAACTCGAAACAGAAAAACTCCTGCATATCTTAAGAAAATATCCAAACGCACTAGGTTACAACATCACCGATCTTAAAGGAATAAGTCCCTCTATTTGTATGCACCGCATCATGCTAGAAGAAGACTGTAAAACTTCTAGGGAACACCAGAGGAGACTAAACCCGATCCTGAGTGAGGTAGTGAAGAAGGAAATAACCAAGTTATTAGAGGCAGGTATCATATATCCTATATCTGATAGCAAATGGGTTAGTCCTGTACACGTAGTACCAAAGAAAGGAGGTGTAACAGTCATTGAAAATGAAAAAGGAGAAACTATAACCAAACGAATCGAATCGGGATGGAGAATATGCATTGACTATAGGAAACTAAACAAAGCAACCCGAAAAGATCATTTCCCTTTACCATTCATTGACCAGATGTTAGAACGATTAGCAAAACATTCTTATTTCTGCTATCTAGACGGTTACTCAGGTTTCTTTCAAATACCGATTCACCCTGATGACCAAGAAAAGACAATGTTCACGTGTCCTTTCGGTACCTTCGCTTATAGACGAATGCCGTTTGGCTTGTGTAATGCTCCTGCAACCTTCCAAAGGTGCATGATGGCAATATTCGCCGATTTTCTAGAAAACATCATGGAAGTATTTATGGATGACTTTTCCGTATGCGGACAAAGCTTTGAAGAATGCCTTGAAAACCTAGAAAGAGTTCTAGAGCGATGTGTAAAAGTAAACCTAGTACTTAATTGGGAAAAATGCCACTTTATGGTACAAGAAGGAATTGTTTTAGGACACATCATCTCGAACAGAGGAATTGAAGTAGACAAAGCCAAAATAGAGGTAATCGAAAATCTTCAACCCCCGAAAACTGTGAGAGAAGTACGAAGCTTCTTAGGACATGCCGGTTTTTACCGACGATTCATTAAAGACTTCTCTAAAATAACTAAACCTTTAACCGGGCTATTGATGAAAGATGCTGAATTTATATTCGATAATAGATGTTTAGAAGCATTTCAAACGCTTAAACAAGCACTGATCTCCGCGCCCATAATGCAGACACCAGATTGGAACGAACCATTCGAAATAATATGTGATGCCAGTGATTACGCTGTAGGTGCTGTTTTAGGACAACGAAAGGATAAAAAGCTTCACGTTATATATTACGCAAGTAGAACTCTAGATGAAGCACAAATGAATTACGCCACAACCGAGAAAGAACTTCTAACAGTAGTGTTTGCACTAGATAAATTTCGTTCTTACTTGGTCGGAGCCAAAATAATCATCTACACTGACCACGCTGCTATCAAATACCTCTTAACAAAAAAGGATGCTAAACCTAGACTCCTAAGGTGGATCCTGTTGCTACAAGAGTTCGATTTGGAAATCAAAGACAAGAAAGGAACTGAAAACGTAGTAGCAGATCACCTCTCTAGACTTGAGAACCTTGAACCAGAAAGAACATCGATCAACGATGATTTCTCGTACGATAAACTTATAGCTACTTTGGAAGAAAATAACGTTGATAAACAGGTAGAAACCACCTTAGCTATATCTGTTACACCGTGGTACGCTGACCTCGTCAATTATTTAGCTGCCGGAATAGTTCCACCTACCTTATCCTACCAGCAGAAGAAACGATTCTTCTATGACATAAAACACTATTACTGGGATGACCCCTTACTTTTTAAAAGAGGCCCCAATGGTATTTTCCGTCGGTGTATACCCGAAGAAGAGGTAGAAAATATAATCCAACACTATCACTCCGATCCTTATGGTGGACATGCAAGTACATCCAAGACCTGCTCTAAAATCCTACAAGCCGGTTTCTATTGGCCAAATATATGGAAGGATGTACATGCAGCTATTAAGAAATGTGACAGATGTCAACGCACAGGAAACATATCTAGACGTGACGAGATGCCACAAAAGGGCGTTTTGGAAGTAGAGATTTTCGACGTGTGGGGAATAGACTTCATGGGACCGTTTCCATCCTCTTTCGGTAACAAATACATACTCGTGGCAGTTGACTACGTATCAAAATGGATTGAAGCTATAGCTTCTCCAACAAACGACACACGAGTAGTAACTAGACTCTTTAAGAATATAATATATCCAAGGTTTGGTGTCCCAAGAATAGTAGTCAGTGATGGTGGATCGCATTTCATATCCAAGGTACTCAAAAAACTACTGCTTAAGTATGGCGTAAGACATAGAGCAGCGACACCTTACCACCCTCAAACCAGTGGGCAAGTAGAAGTGTCTAACAGAGAAATCAAACAGATACTAGAGAAAACAGTCGCCACTTCAAGGAAAGACTGGTCATTGAAATTACCAGAAGCTTTATGGGCTTACCGAACTGCCTACAAAACTCCCATAGGGACAACCCCATTTAAGCTCATTTATGGAAAATCCTGTCACCTCCCGGTAGAATTAGAACATAAAGCCTATTGGGCTATTAAAAATCTAAATTTAAACTATAAAGTCGCCGGCGAAAAGAGAATCCTTGATATAAGCGAATTAGAGGAACTCAGAAGAGACGCTTACGAAAATGCCAGAATCTACAAAGAAAGAACAAAACAATGGCATGACAAGCGCATATCAAGGAAAATCTTCAAACAAGGCGATACAGTCCTTTTATTTAACTCTAGGCTAAAGTTATTCCCGGGAAAATTACGATCTAGATGGTCAGGTCCTTTTCAAATCACCAATGTTTTTCCCAGTGGAGCAGTAGAAATTAAAGGCAAATCTATGGAACCATTTACCGTAAACGGGCAACGTCTAAAACATTATCACTATGCAGAAAACAATGAAGATTCGCAAGTCTTGCACTTAGACGAAATGCCTCCAGAACTTATAGATTATAATTGATAGTTTTTATGTCGAGCTTGCGACATTAAACAAAGCGCTTAGTGGGAGACAACCCACAAATATTTTATTTTTTTTCTATTATTATTTTTTTATTTCTTCCTTAATTATTCTTTTAATTTTTGTTTAGTATTCATTCTTAATTTATTCTTATTTATTAAAAACTTTTCTCTTCTTCTTTCGGCATTTGGCCAAATCCTGACTAAAACTCTTGTTTTTCTTTTCTCTAGCTAACACTAACCTGATGGGACAAATTGATCGTATGGGTATCAAATTCAGAGGAACAGCTCAGAAACAAAAGTTTGAGGAACTAGCCACGAGAGAGATGCTACCTAGTCTGTATGCTGATGACTGGGCAATGACTGCCCTTGGACTAAGACAAAGTGTCATGTATTTGCTGAGTCAGATTGGGTGGGAAACCGCTCCTATCCGTAGACAATTTGTCACTTACCGGAGACTGACTCTAGAATTCCTTAGCTCCCTGATCTATCTACCCAGCCATGGGAAAGGAATAAGCAGAGGTTTCATCCAGTTCAGAATGTTTAACATGGAGTACCAATTTAATATTCAAGACTTTACCAACCTTTTAGGTTTCCCTACATCCTTTGACACATTCACAGTGAGCCAAGAAGAACTTTTTGAATATAGAGAACTTGGACACTTTTGGGGAAGCTTGACTGGAAATGACGATCCCGAGGAACATGAGTTTCTCTCTGGAAACATACATAACCCGGCCTTCCGTTATTTCCATAAGATCCTGACCCACACCTTATTTGGGAAGAAGCCAAACAGTACCACAGTTTCACGTGATGAACTCTTCATCATATTTTGTGCTTCCCAGAACCGTCCAGTAAACGGTGCCACTTTTATGTTGGCAAATTTAGACCACCTTATCCAAGATGAACGAGCACCAATTCGAATAGGCGGCTTGATAACCATGATTGGTAATGCTATCGGATTACGTCAACCTATGCTTGACCTAAGCCCTTTTTGTGGCATTACTACTATGAGTATACCCTTCCTCTTCAACACTATGTTTATAGCAAACCTAGGATCTGACGAGTTTGAGCTTATAATTAATAACCAAGTTCTTTGCCTATTCACCATGCCCGATCCTAGGACTAATGTTCATAACCGCAATAACTGGCTCTACAATCTGAACGAAACCCCCTCTCCTGCTAGATCCACTTAATCCATCCAGGACTATGAGATTTGTGATGACCAGATTCCTTATGCTGAATCAGACCCTCAGACACGATCTGGTTATCATGATATTGATCCTCCTCCTCAACCTGTTCAGACCGAAGAATCGACAATACCCGACCTTAGACATCATATGCCCGGAACTGATTACAACACCACCATTGAAGCTTTGATGTCAGAACAAGACGCCCTCAGAGAAAAGTTCGCTAACATGAGACACGAATTTCTGGGATGCATGAACAGCATGACAAATCAGTTTCACGAGTTGCTACACCGTGTTAACTCCTTTGCTCCTCCGGCCAGAGATCGTGCAGATGGATAGAAGTTGTTTTTCTTAGTTATTTAGTTTTAGTTAGATTATTATTAAATGTTATTTCAAATTATGTTCGTATTTGTTTCTCTTTCGCATTTTTGTTTTTTTTCCCAATGTTACAATATGATTATTTTATGAAGCTATTGAATTATCCTATTTTATTATGAATTATGCAATATCTATCAATAATGCTCTCTACTGTTGCTGCCTACATAACTTATTAAAGAAAAATATAATTATGCACTATTATACAAAGTAGAATAGCATGCAGGGAAATTTAAATAGCAAAATAAAATAATCTGAAGCAAAACAAAATAAATAATAAAAATAAATTACCAAAATCATTATGAAGAACGCAAGCAAAAACCATGCCAAAAAGACTGTGTGACGAGCGTCACACAACCTATCACGGACGTCACGCCAAGTGCTTGTGACGCCCGTCATGCCCCTGTAACGACCGTAACACCTTGCTGGCTAGGTGAACGTTACAAAGCCGTTGGAGACGACCGTTACACCTCTTCACCTTTTTACCTTCCCCATTTATTCACATTTACCCATATTTATTTACTTTTCAACCACTCCCTTTCCAACTTCAAATTTTTTCCTATAAATACCCACCATACCTTTCTTCCTACATCACAACTATTCTATACAATCAAATATATTTTCTTTTCTTTCCTAATTACTTCTTCCAACTCATTCATCAGTATGGCGGGAAATCAAAATTTTGGAAACATCATCTTCCGATCTGAAGATGATAACTATCAAAGAGAGCAATTCGAGCGTTTCCAACAACGAGGTGTCACCTCTACCAGGTATCCTGATTCAACTTGTTTACAACAATTAGGATTACTTCAAGGTATAGAATGGATGCTCCGTCTTGCTGATTTAACCTTTCTATGCACGCATAATCAACCCACCTACCCATCCCTAACCTTAGAATTTTTAAGTTCCTATGCGTACAACACTCCCACCGGTGAGGACGAATTCTTAACCGGTACCGCAACCTTCCGTATGTTCAACACCGAGTACTCCCTATCCCAAAACCAATTGAGTACCATGCTACAATTCCCCATAGAAGGTCAAGTCTACCCCAGAATCCCTCCAAACCTAAACTAGAACACAGTTGCCGCTTTCGACCTCTTTAGGAAAATATCCGGTGTAGATGCCAACAACTGGGAAGAGCTCCTTGTTTCCCATATACATAACCCAACTATCCGGTACTTTATCCGCACACTACGCCAAATAAGGGAAAAGAGGGCGCTTATTTTGGCCTATAACAGCGCTTTTAAGCGCCCTCTAAAGTGGCGCTGGCATAGGTAAAGACAGCGCTTTGTTTTCCTGGAGAAAGCGCTGTCTAAAGTGGCCACATTATAGTGCGCTTTCAGAAAAAAGCGCCCTCTGGAGTGGTCCATAAAGGGACACCTTAGAGGGTGCTTTCTGGAAAAAGCGCCTTCTAAAGTTGTTAATGTAAAGTGTTTAGAGGGCGCTTTCAGGAAAAAGCGCCCTCTAAAGTTGTCAATGTAAAGTGTTTAGAGGGCACTTTCAGGAAAAAGCGCCCTCTAAAGTTGTCAATGTAAAGTGTTTAGAGGGCGCTTTCTGGACAAAGCGCCCTCTAAAGTGTTAGTTATTTTAAAAAAATTTGTTTGAAAAACAGTGGATATTTAATTGGTAACCTGTTCGCATGCTGCAAAAGTGTAAAATTCATATTGATTTCATCCTTTAATCCAATGTTATACACCATTAATCCATTGATATATACAACATGAATCCATTTATATACAACATTAATCCTCCATATATACAACATTAATATATGATTCTTTGATCAACAATATACAACAACATATTCATGATTTAGTAAAAGTACAACAACAATATACAACATATATACAACAACAGCATACAACAACAACATTCCATACATATATGTACAACAATATACAACCTAGCTATATGATTCTTTGATCAACAATGAATTGACACAATTCATCCTTCATTTCATCTAAATGAGCTCTTGAGTAAGATTTGTATTCCTCAAAGTACTACAATTAAGAGAATAAAACATATTCATGATTTAGTAACAAATTAGATGAAATATCCGATAATATTAAAATAAACCCTAAGTTATTATTCCATACCATTTTTGGGATGTCTATACGATTCAACGCAATGATATCTCTCATAAATCTCAATACAAAAAATCCGCAATCGACCGAATTATTTTGCTGAGGACACTACACAGAAAAACAAACAATATATATATAGTTAATTTCTTACAAACACTATTATAAGCAAAAAAACAAACACTATTATAAGCAAAAATAAGATACTTAATATATACCTGAACTCTGACCCAGGTAATGTCCTTCCTATTACGATAATTCTTTTTCGATCTAAATTTTATTATTGTCCTAACAAAATAAAAACGTATATTGAGATCAATCTGACAGACATAATTAAATATACAAATACACACGAATATTTAGGGGAATTTCACTTACGCGTCAACCGTCTTCTTCATACTCGGATATTTACTCCAATCACCCGATAACGAATCGAGATAATACACTATTAGTCTCGAAAGATCCATAGCAACCAACACCCAGTGACCACTGTAAAATAAAACAAAAATTTAGATGAATGAAAATTATCTACGTAAAAGATATACATAGATTAGAATGAAATTATTAGAAAGAAAATCTAACCCGTTGCCAGAATTAAACGGTAAAAAATACAAACTGGGTGTAGTATTATCGCCGGCCGCCATGAATCTATCGACTAGATCATTCTTTACGGATGTTGGATTTTTCGTTATTAACGTTGCGTTGATACGGGAAGCAGCAATAAAATTGAAACGGTTACACAATTCAGTTCCCCGCATCAATGTTACATACATATACCTTAAATAGAAACATAATAAACATTAGACTACTCATTGAAATGTGTAAATAAATTGTTCAACTAAGTAAATTATAGATTGATCGGAGTACCATATGTATGTATGAATGACAGCGATGCCCAATTCGTCGTGTTCAAAAAGTTGTTGCATGTCCTCCTTTGCAATTATTTCGAAATGAGCAGCTCCGAAAACACCTTCATCAAAATCTATACTACGAATGGCCCCGTGCATAATATCGGACTCATCCACCATTTTCTCAAGACGCATCATAATTTGAGATTTTGTCCCGGACGTCGTTGGAATATCCTTAGCAGCGCTTTTCAACTTTCGACCGGGAACCTAAAAATTCATATAAAATAAATCATGACTTTTTGTGATGCAACAGAATCGTTGCGTATATAATTCAATGGGTATATATATTTGTACCTCTTTTTGAGATGCAACCGACTCGATGCGTCTTGAAATCCCTTTACCAACTTTATGTGTGGGTCTTGTAGGAGTCTAACATTACCATGTAATAAGGATTGATTAAATATCATAATTGTAGCTGAATTGAAATGTGAATACTAAATATTCATAATCATTTAGAACATATATACCTCGGCATCAGGGAAAATTAGATCTGACGGCCAACCAACAAAGGATCCGACTGTATCTCGCATCAACGTTGTCTCTGAAACAACGTCAGGTAATGGTAGAAGGGCGTTCGTATCTAATACAAGGTCAACCGAAACTTTCATATATCCCACCGGGAGGGGATTATGGTGAAGTAATTCACCCGAAGTATTGTGCACTTTTCCCTTGCCAACTATGCGATAAGTTGGTGACGATAGATACAGCTGACAAGGTGAAATGCCCTAAACCAATAATAAATGTTATTGTTAACGTGTATATGTGTCAAGTAAAAAAGTGCTATTTTAATTTCATAATAACATATATAATTACCTCGGGAAATTTCGGTTGACAATTGATACTAGCTCGGTCACTAGTATCTTTTGCCTCGGAAGCGCACCTTTCCTCTCTATACCTTGCATTCTCGTTTTGCAGTTGGAGTACTTGTGCCCTTAACTCCGCCAAGGTCTCCATCACCTCTTTGTTGGTAGGATTTTTTGTTTTTGGTTTTTTATAAAATGACGACGGAGTCACACCAAAACCCTTACCCCTCACACGACCGGAATACTCAGGAACATTTAGTACTCGACTAAGTACGCTCCTGCAATCCTGGACCTCGGTTGAAGGTAAGGTTTGGGATAAAGTCTCCTGAAATATTATTAGAGGAGATTAAAAATGAATTATATGTCTAACAAAATTTTCGATATAATTAAAGAAATAATGTTACATATACTTACACATTCGTCATAAACATTTTGGACCGCTTCAACGACAGCCCCATCCTTCCCAACCCGAGCAACCTTCCATAATACGTGCTCCGGAAGAGATGTTGCGTCACTTTTCTCCTCGACTAGCTACACATTGAATTAGATTATAAGATCATCAATTATAACATATTGTGACAATGTATAAGCTCATAGCATTTGAATATACTCACAATTCTTTGTTGTAACCGTGCATATCCCGTACGCCCTTTTTTGTACGGATACGCGGGTTTTGATGCCCTTTTCCGATTTTTGTCGCTTACTTCCTGGATAAAAAAGTTTAAGGCATATTAGAACCAAGTAACTTAACAATTGTATAATACCATAATTAATAGACATTACATGGAATTTTTCGTTTCTTCGTTTGGCGACAAAGTTATCCCATTCATCGGCTGAAATAATCTCGGCATACTTCATTGGCCGTTCTGCTTCAACAAATTTTCCTTCCTCATCCTTGAGAAATTTGTTGGACAAAAAGGATCGAAATCCTCGGAGTCTTTTTCCGGCCAATTGAATACAATATTTTTGCCGGCTTTCATCGATGTGAAAGGATCTCTAAAAAACATACACATGGAGTGTGTTATTATAAAGTAATATTATAACAATATATGGTCAACAAATAGTCAACAAAAAAAACATATAACAATATATGGTAAGTACCTGTATCTCCAACCATATTTTTTCTTTGCCAACCTTCAAGTCCGGACTTCTCCAATTATCACATGTAATCGGAATATGTTGTCGAACAAGGAAACCAATGTAACTTGCCAACATTGAACCGTTAGGCTCAATTAGTTGGTCTTCAGCACTCCAATGTACTTCAAATTTTACACCCTTGTCTCTTGCACGAATGATTGACTTCATAACAGTCAATCCTCGTTTGATTTCTTTTTCAACATTGTTACGTGATCCATTCGCGTCATGGGTATCGTCTTGGTTAGCCATTTTATCTATAATATGGAAATGATTCAATAAGACCCAAGTAAGACAATGATTCAATACGTGAACACATTCATATACCTTCCATTTCTCTCATGTTACAACAATCTAAACTCTTTTTTTTTTATCATTATTGAATACAAACTCACACACACCTACTGCATGCAAAAGACCAATGCAAACTTATGGTGTTTGGAACATGAACAAACTTGCATCCATAATCATCAAACTTCCAAGCACAAGCTCAAACACACTTCAAATGATATCAGTTTTCAATCAGAAATAAAAAACTCAGTTTGCCCTAAACAACATTAATCAACATAATGCACAAAATGTAAAACTAAGTTTAGAAAATGCCCTAATCAAACACATGAAGAAAGTGAATGGTAACGATGGAGAAGAGAAATACCTTCAAGGTGACGGTAACGATGGAGAAGAAAGTGAACAGTGACGGTGGACGCAGATAACTCAGTGAACGTGAACGCAGCAACAGAAAAAGGCGACGGCGACGATGACGGTGAGGGAGGGAGAACGAACGGAGGACGAGAGTAATCGCAGTAGAGAGTAATCGCAGTAGAGAGAAAACCCAGTTACGTAAACGAAATAGCTTATAGAGAGGGAAAATAAAGAGACATGCAGTATATGTTATAATTTTAATGTTTACTAAAGGGGACCTTAGAGGGCGCTTTTGTAAAAAAAGCGCCCTCTAAAGGGGGCCTAAGAGGGCGCTTCTGAAAGCGCTCTCTAAGGCTTTCCAAAAGCGCCTTCTAAACTGGAAATGTACATGGACTTAGAGAGCGCTTTTTTAAAAGCGCCCTCTAAGGGTAACCTTAGAGGGCGCTTTCACTAAAGCGCCCTCTATTGTTGTCCCTCCATTTCCTCATTATTTTTTTTTGGCTTCACTTTAGAGGGAGCTTTGTTACAAAAGCGCCCTCTAAAGGGGGCCTAAGAGGGCGCTTCTAAAAGCGCTCTCTAAGGCTTTCCAAAAGCGCCTTATAAACTGGAAATGTACATGTACATAGAGAGCGCTTTTTAAAAAGCGCCCTCTAAGGTTACCCTTAGAGGGCGCTTTCAATAAAGCGTCCTCTATTGGTGTCCCTCCATTTCCTCATTATTTTTTTGCTTCACTTTAGAGTGCGCTTTGTTACAAAAGCGCCCTCTAAAGTGCGCTTTGTTACAAAAGCGCCCTCTAAAGTGCGCTGTCTATTCCAATAGTATGCTCCTTATTTTTTCTCTTCACTTTAGAGTGCGCTTTTGTAATAAAGCGCCCTCTAAGGGGCGCTGTCTATTCCAGTTTTTGGCGTAGTGGCATCCTACAAAACACAGTTTTTGGAAGACCGAACAACAGCAAGGTCAACGCAAAGGAACTATTCTTCCTCGAATGCGTCTTCGAACCGAATGCTAAGGTAAACGCCGCCTCCTTCCTATTTCATCATATCCGCACCTTATGTGCTAGAGGCCATCAACCTTTTGTAATTGGTGGATTAATTACCACCATAGCGCTTGGCTTAAACCTAGGGGACCGACTCCAAACTTTAGAATCTTTACCTCCCCTATTTATGGATATAAGCTATTGTCGGTCCAGCCGCCTAATAAAGAACAGAGTAGGCGGAAAATATTACCTTATGGTGAATAACCAGGCAGTCCCAAGCGTTGTTCTACCCAACATTTCCTTAACCGATGTCACCAATCCCAACCGCCACCTCTATGATCTGAATGCTCCCGAAGCTACCGAGCCTTCACATACAAACCCGTCTACCGACGAGTTCGAAGAAATGGAGCAAGGTGATAACGCTCCTGTACAACAATCAGTCCCGCTCAACCCTTCCGATAATGCAGCTGGCCCATCCTCACGATGTCGTCGACGAAGAAGGCCTGCAACCAACGACGACATCATGGATGCTATTGATGGTATGCAAGCACAGAATCTCGAAATGATGCAAATGATGCGCCAAATGCAACAACAACAGGAAGAGAGGAATGTCATAACCGACCAGCGGTTCACTGATTTGCTTAGTAGGTTCAACAACTTAGAAGTACATCAACGATCACCAGGTCCAAGAACAAGAGGCAGCAGGCAGCCTTAACTTTAGTTTTTTTCCTTTCTTTTTGTAATTCATTTCTTTTCCTTAAAACATTGGGGACAATGTTTCATTCAAGTATGGGGGGAAAACCGTGTTCTTTCTATCCTCCTTTTTCTTTTTCAAGTATGTATCTTTTCATTGTTATTTCCCTTAAAAAAATAATAATAATAATAAAATAATATTTCTTATAATATAGATTTATTTTAAGTTAAGTCCCAAGTGTGAAAACTTTCTATTATCTATTCCCCTCAATTTTCATGAGCCATAACAAAAATTTAACACACCCAATAAGTATAAAGGTCACTTATTTTATAAAACTTGAGTGAAATCAAGACAAAAATTATTACCATAACAACGCTCTAAGAACCTCAACATGTTAGATCGGGATAAGTACCTATTATACCAATCCCTTGAACTTTTAGTTTTATAGTAACCCCGAGTAGTTTATACGAGAAGTCAACACCATCTTAATAGCAAACTACGTGGAGAGCCGATGAATATAAGTGAATGATTCCCAAAGTAACATAAAAAAATATATATATATCAGGAAATGCACTAATTAAGTTAGGTGATCCTTACCAGATCATTAAATCTAAAGGTTGCAGATCATACAAAAGTATAATATGAAAGATCCATTATGAGTTGGTTCAGCAGGTATCTGGTACTGAACTTGGTAGAGCGGACTACGGTCCGATCCCCCGCAATTTGCAATGAACTAACTGACGAAGTTATCCAACTTATGTACCAGAACTTCTAGCAAAAAGGGGATCAGAATCACTAACCGGTTACTCCACTATGTGCGCGAAAAGATAAAGGGCTTAATGTGATTTCGCTAGAATGAAAACGGATGAAATAAGAGTAAAGGAACTAGGATAGCTATAATGGCATTACTCGAACTGGTTTGCATATGGTGGGGTTATCTGAGGTTGTGACGGTGGTTGTTGATGTCAAGATTAAACTCAAGTTACTTCTAAACAAGGTTTACATGCAACCTAGTACGAATTGATGTGTGTTTTGAAATTTCATCTGGCTAAATTTTTTAAAAACAAGTTCTATACTGTATTTTGCTTGAGGACAAGCAAAGATCTAAGTATGGGGGAGTTTGATAACATGAAATAGTATCACATTCTAGGACTCAATTTAATTAAATTATATTATTATTTACTTCAATTTATTCCATTTTATTAGATATTACGCGGTATTTTCTTTCTATTTATCTCAGGTGGTTTATTTGAAGCACAAGTAAAAAAGGAAGAAAAGGAGGTGCAAAAAGGAATGAAAAGAAGCAAATATCAAAAGCCAAAGCCCAGCCCAACAGGCACAAGCGCTGTGCTTGTGACGAGCGTCACGCTTTACACACTTGTGTGACGAGCGTCACACATGGTGTGACGGACGTCACACCACTCTCCTATATTTTTGGCTTCAGAGACGTTGAGTCCTATTTGCACGCCTGACCATTTGCCACGTGAAGACCTTTGACGCGGAATACCTTTGGAAACAGTTACAACAATGACCAATATAAATAGTAACCTTACGGAAAACCCTAGAGGTTCCACACTTCTTCGCCGTTTTCTCTTTTTCGCATTTTTTCTCTTCCAGTAGTACAAGCACATTTTTTACAGTATTACTTTTACGATTTTTATATTGTTTCCTTTGCAATTTCTATTTTCTTTTCCAGCAATTAATTAATTTTTCGCACAGTAGTTTCTACACCGAAAACTATTGTGTACCTTTCACCGGATCTAACCTTACGTTAGAATCTAGTTTTTTTATTCCTTCGCTTTTATTTTTTCTGTTTGATTGAAGAATTCAAGAACAAATCCAACCGGCCTGTGGTGGAGTGTTCAAGACTACTATTTAATTTCTCAGGTTCTTTAATTATTGTTTGAATTTATATATGCCCTGCTTTACTGTTTATTTATATTATTTGCCTGAGATGAATCTGTTTATGCATGATAATTATTTAAGTCTGTTTAGCATGTCTGGCTAATTTATTTAGGTATCGGTATGTAAAGTAAGCGGAATGAAGAAATCAAAACCAAATTGGCTTAATTAAGTTTAAAATTAAAATCACTCTTTTTACGGTCTCAATTTACAGGTTTAATAACAAGATTTTTGTACGAAAGTAAAAGACATAAAGAAGTTAAAAGCAATAGAACGAGAGTTTGAGTTTTTGACTGGACAGTGTAAATTGGACATTAATTCTAGATCAGGGCGAGAGCAATTTTTAGAGTTAATTAAATTCTAATCTTTTCCAAAAAGTATTTTTAAAGGTTGAATGTGAGGACGAGAGTTAAGCATTTGAATTTAATTATATAACCTAAGTCAACAGAGCGAGAGTTTGAGATAAGGGTGTTTAAACGATTAGTGTTTTCTTAAAAAGAGTTTCTACGGATTCTATTGTTTTCAAAAAGTGGTTTTTGACTTAACTAATAAGTGACAGCTACGTTAATATAAAATCATAGTTTATTCAACAGAGCGAGAGTTTGAGATAAGACTTTTAATCAATAGTGTCAACTGAAAGGATTTATTTTAAAACCAAGAAACCAACAAAGAATTGATTCCCTAATTACGACGAACTACATACCGATATCCGCTTATTAGATATTTATTTTAGATCTTATTTTAGTTTTAGCTTTTCCCCCAAACAATCAAAGTATTATCTGCCTTAGCTTTACGAAGTAACCTTAGAAACGGTATATCGATTCATAAGTCTCTGTGGGATCGATATCTTTTAAAACTACGCGATAGAACTGTGCACTTGCAGTTTGTACCCCAAATTCGACTCATAAAGTCGCGATCAAGTTTTTGGCGCCGTTGCCGGGGAATTTTGTTTAGTCGATATCGTAACTCTTCTGTTACGCTGTAGAGACTAAGGCTTTTTTTCCCCTTTCTTTTCTTTCTTTCGTTGATTTGTATGCCACACACTCGCTCACAAGGCGAGCCGTTCTACTTACGAATCAACGATATCGAACTATATCTCCGAGTCTTACGACGAATTCGGGAATATCGTGCTGCAAACAATCTCCCTCCTGTTGAACTCCCCGATTTCAAAAATATTTTCCCTTCGATACCCGAGATGGCAGAACCAGCTCGTGCTCTTCGAGATTACGCCGCTCCATCGCAAGATGAGCCGCATTCGAGTATTGCTCCACCCGCAATCGACGCAAACAACTTTGAACTTAAACCTTCACTGTTGCAGGCAGTGCAACAGAACCAATTCTCTAGAAATCCTACCGAGGATCCAAACCTTCATTTATCCGTATTTGTCCAATACGCTGATACTGTTAAAGCTAATGGTGTCACTTCAGAGGCAATTCGACTTCGTCTTTTTCCTTTCTCGTTAAGAGATAGCGCTAGAAGATGGCTTCAATCTCTTCCTTCCAACTCAGTCACCACATGGAACGAGTTGAAGAAAGTTTTTCTTGCTCGATATTTTCCGCCAAGCAAAACAGCTATGTTAAGAGCCCAGATAAATGGATTTAAACAGAAAGATAACGAGTCTCTTTTCGAAGCATGGGAAAGATACAAAGACATGATGAGACTTTGTCCACACCATGGTTTAGAGGACTGGTTAGTAATTCATACCTTCTATAATGGTCTCCTGTACAACACGAGGTTAACAATAGACGCCGCCGCAGGTGGTGCACTGATGAACAAACCTTATGCTGACGCTTACCAACTTATCGAAAGCATGGCTCAAAACCACTATCAGTGGGGAAGCGAACGAACAATGGTAGAAAAACCTCAAACGAAAACTGGCATGTACGAGATAAGTAACCTTGATCATGTTAATGCAAAAGTGGATGCTCTGGTCCAGAAAATTGAAAGTTTAAATGTATCACCTCCAGCCACCGTGATTGCCATAACTCAGAATTGCGAAGTCTGTGGAATCCAAGGTCACACTCCTGCAGATTGTCAACTCCTAACAGGAATCCAAGCGGAGCAAGTAAACTATGCTCAAGGAAGCCCCTACTCGCACACCTATAACTCAAATTGGAAGAATCATCCAAATTTTTCATATAAGAGTAATAATGCTTTATACGCACCTGGACAATCTCCAAATCAAGCCCCAGCTATACCTCCGGGATATCAGAAGCCGATCCCATCTACACCTAACAATAACGCCCCTAGGAAATCCAACTTGGAAATCATGATGGAAAACTTTATAGCTTCTCAACAGCAAACCAATAAAGATTTCCTAAACCAGAATGTACACACTGGCGAACAAATTAAACAACTAGCAAGTAAAGTAGATGCCCTGGCTACCCATAACAAAATGCTGGAAACGCAAATATCACAAGTAGCTCAACAACAAGCGCCTACTGCTGCCCCAACTGGTACATTTCCTGGCCAACCCCAACCTAACCCAAGAAGCCACGCTCATGCAATTATACTGAGAAGTGGAACGGAAGTGGAAGGACCGTCTGACCCAAGGATAGAAAACCAAAACTCTAAAAAGTCAACTGAGGAGGAAAGTGAACCTAAGGAAAAGGAAGAGAGTAATAAGGAAACCGTAGAAAAGAAGGAACCTTATGTACCTCCACCACCTTATAAACCACCTATCCCTTACCCTCAAAGGCTTATTAAAACCAAAGATGCGGGCCAATTCAAAAAATTTGTTGACCTACTAAAACAATTAAACGTCACAATTCCGTTTACAGAAGCTATTACGCAGATGCCCTCATATGCCAAGTTTTTAAAAGAAATTCTTTCTAATAAAAGGAAACTTGAAGATAGCGAAACCGTTACACTCACCGCTGAATGTAGCGCTATAATCCAGAATATGCCTCCTAAACTTAAAGACCCAGGTAGTTTCTCTATACCCTGTCACATAGGAAAATTTGTCATTGACAAAGCCTTATGCGATTTAGGAGCCGGTATTAGTGTTATGCCTTTATCCATATGCAAGAGACTTGAAGTGGGAGAATTAAGACCAACTAAAATGTCTATGCAACTAGCAGATCGTTCCGTTAAATATCCTGTAGGAATTCTTGAAAAAGTTCCAGTGCGCATAGGTCAATTCTACATTCCAACTGATTTTATTATTATGGATATTAGAGAAGATGAAGTTACACCCATTATACTGGGAAGACCGTTCTTAGCAACTGCCGGTGCAATCATAGACGTAAAACGAGGACGACTCACTTTTGAAGTAGGAGAAGAGAAAATTGAGTTCATTCTTTCCCAATTTTTGAAAGCACCTGCAATAGAAGATACATGTTACTTCATGGATATCATCGATGAATGCATAAAAGAAACGGAGTTAGAAAAAGACAAATCATCTGACTATCTTGTAGAAGACAAACTTAACCAATGTTTAGCAATAACACCGGATCCTACGCAATGCCTTAAGAAACCAACCCTAGACCTGAAAACACTTCCCAAATTGGCTTAATTAAGTTTAAAATTAAAACCACTCTTTTTACGGTCTCAATTTACAGGTTTAATAACAAGATTTTTGTACGAAAGTAAAAGACATAAAGAAGTTAAAAGCAATAGAACGAGAGTTTGAGTTTTTGACTGGACAGTGTAAATTGGACATTAATTCTAGATCAGGGCGAGAGCAATTTTTAGAGTTAATTAAATTCTAATCTTTTCCAAAAAGTATTTTTAAAGGTTGAATGTGAGGACGAGAGTTAAGCATTTGAATTTAATTATATAACCTAAGTCAACAGAGCGAGAGTTTGAGATAAGGGTGTTTAAACGATTAGTGTTTTCTTAAAAAGAGTTTCTACGGATTCTATTGTTTTCAAAAAGTGGTTTTTGACTTAACTAATAAGTGACAGCTACGTTAATATAAAATCATAGTTTATTCAACAGAGCGAGAGTTTGAGATAAGACTTTTAATCAATAGTGTCAACTGAAAGGATTTATTTTAAAACCAAGAAACCAACAAAGAATTGATTCCCTAATTACGACGAACTACATACCGATATCCGCTTATTAGATATTTATTTTAGATCTTATTTTAGTTTTAGCTTTTCCCCCAAACAATCAAAGTATTACCTGCCTTAGCTTTACGAAGTAACCTTAGATAACGGTATATCGATTCATAAGTCTCTATGGGATCGATATCTTTTAAAACTACGCGATAGAACTGTGCACTTGCAGTTTGTACCCCAAATTCGACTCGTAAAGTCGCGATCATAGAACTGCGGCTTCGATGTGGAAAAATATTGAATCGTTATAAATGACCAAGTTTTTGGCTCATATTTTGTGTTTAAAACAACAATTCTACTCATTCTAAATGGTAGAGAACAATTTCATAGTGGAGCAGTTGACTGAATTTCACAAGATCATTGATGACCCGAATAATATTGAGGTGAATATTAATGATGATGACAAGACTCTACTCTTGTTAAGCTCATTATCCAAATCATTTCAGCGCTTCAAGGATGTCATTCTTTATGGTAAGAGTGGTAATATTGCTTTGGGTTAAGTCAATATGGTCCTGAGATCCAAGGAACTTTCAAAGGTAAAAGATTTTAAGATTGACAATACTTGTGAAGGCTTAAGTGTCTCAATAAGAGGAAATGAGTGTATAGGAATGTCTAAGTCCATGATGTTTAATTAGCCAACATTAAAACTATTTAATTGTGAGAAACAAGTCACTTCAAGTAGGATTGTCACATGAGGGAAGAGAATAAAGATTTTGTTCAGATTGCATTTGCCTCATATGAGGATAGTTATGAGAGTTATGGTGCACAAGTGATTTCGAGTTTAAAAACTGGAAAAAGAATTAGTCATAATATAAGGATGCTCTTATTACATGTGACCAAGGAAAGCGTGCTTTGAGACGTTAAAGCTGGAAGATGGTGGAGTCGTTCGAATCAGTAACAATCAGGCTTACAAGGTTCATTGTTTGGTACAGTCAGACTTAAAATGTCGATGATTGTGAGTTCTTTTTACACAATATGAGATATGTTCCCGAGCTTACGCGAAATTTGTTGTCCATTAACATGTTTGATGATCTAGGTTGTTTACTCTTCAAGCAAATATTGTTTATCACTCTTTGTAGCAAACAGACTATATAAATTGCAGGGATCAAAATCGTATCCTAATACTCATTGGCTCTCGGTCAACTAAAAAATTACGATTAAAAGAAGCACAATATGAAACCAAAAGCACAAGCATGCGAAGTATAATGATATAAATAAATATTGTTTACAAACAGATGCACAAATCCCAACAAAATCTTACAAGAACAAAGGGAAAATAAAATAAAAATGGGACAAAAAAACCCCTAAACATCAGCATCCAACTCCGAAGCACCAAGACCACCTCTGACATTCTCTCTAGGAATGACTCGGAAAGGATCCAACTGATCAACAATGACAGAAAGACCGAGACAAAATCCTCGCACATGTTCCAACATCTGATCTCGGACCCGGTACACGAGCTTGATAGTCCGTTGAAGGGACTCCTGAGATTTCTATCGCACACTAGCCAAGTCCTCCTCAAGGCCTTTCAGAACTTTGGCTTGGTCCTTCTTTTTCTACTGAAGAGCTTTCTCATCTACTTCAAACTCACAACATGTCTTTGTCGCATCTTCGGAAGCCTTCATCCAAAGTTTATATCCCTCAACAAGAGAAACCTTCATGTTCGTTACTGGGCAGTCAGATCCGACGGAGAACCGTATTGCTTCACCTTCTCCTGCAAAGAGTCGACATGTTCGACCTTTTTCCACAACTCAACCAGTTTGTGTTCGACCTTGAAATACTCCCACTAAAGGGTCTCGCACTTCTCCTTCAATTCATCTCACTACCTAGCAAGTTCACTAGAACCTAACACATTATCCTGACCAGCAACTACCATTTAAACCAAAGATCCGACCCTGAAAAAGGGTGCAAGAAGCATATGCAAAAAGACCCCGCATGTCGGCTACAAAGAGGTTCTAGACGAAAGTTAGTTCCTCAGTGACCACATCAACAACAAACTCCTCTAGGGTGTTGGGTACTCGTGAAGGAAGAATGACAGGGAGTCGAAAAAAAAGAGTAGTAGCCTCCAACTCAGGATCCTCAGACATACAAGCCCATTTCAAAGAACTCCTTTCAACAGGAGTGGACGGGCAATCACCAAAATTCCTCTTGACAGGAGAAGGGGATGGTGAAGGCTCGCGAACTGAAAGGTTGGTTGCCTCGGTAGTTAGTTACACCACCTCGGTAATTACACCCGAGATAGTAGTAGCATATGTCACTGGGGCAGTAATAATAGTCGGTGTCTGAATCACTGAAGCAAGAGTAACGACAACAACAAAAGTCTCCACCACTCGACCCGAGGAGTCAGTGGTAAGACCTTGGTCCTTACCAAGCACGAGAAGCTTCTACAATCAATCCATGTTATATACAAAATACAAGTCATAATTGTTACAAAAAAGGGTGCCTTAGGTCCCCATACTCACCAAAGAGTTCTTGTCTTTCTCCATGACTGGGCCCACTAAGGATCACATACGTGTCAATCCATTTATTCTTTCGATGAGAAAGAGACACTTCGCATGTACCAAATCCTTCTTCATAGTCGAGACCTTGATACCAAGCATGCATATCCTCTTACATTTTCACCTCCTCGGAGAATAGAGGACTTAGTCCAGTGTGGTAAGAAGGAAGAGGTTGGAGAAAGTGAACTATAGACTAATACTTCAAAAAACTGCTCTTACAAGAGCGAGAAGATCCCACCAAGGCCGAAGATGAACATGAGGCAAAGTGAGCCTCAGGAGTAATTGTAGCACCTCAAATTTGCACCTATCATTGTACATACCATCTCATATTAGGTCATAGCATATCATGATACATTGCATAGCATTTGCATTGTCCCCAGTTGCCTCAAGAGCAAGCAAGCAAGAATTAGGTCAAACTGATCAGGAGATCAGTCAACCAATCAAGCAAAGGTATTTCTCAAGGAGCAAAGGCCTAGGGTTTGTCCAACAAGTTCACATGACTTGGAGGTCCATTTGAAGTGTTTAAGTCAAGGGTTGAAGGCTCAGAGGTCATCAGTTCATGCACAGACAGTCAAAAACCCTAGAAAAGTCAAAGTTGGTCAACTGTGGTTGATTTTGTGGATTTGATGGATGGAATTGATTTGGAAGAGTTTATTCATGTCCTAATAGGCCTAATGTGTCATGGAAATCAACATCATGGAAGAATTTGAAGCAAATCAGAAAATTTCCTAAAATAGAAACTGGACCTGTAATTTCAACTGCCAAAAATAGAAACTTCTTGATCCTCAACTTGCATCATGATTCAAGCTTCAAATGAATTTTTGCCCAACATGAAAGTTGAAGGTCTTGTTCTCCCATTTTCAAAAAGTCCAAGAACTCTCAAATCCCATGTGTGGTTGTCAAGATATGATCAATTCAATTTCAAAAATTTGTGAACTTCAAAGGGCCATATCTCTCAAACCATAAGGCCAAATTTGATGGGGTTTTTTCCTACAATCTCCATTTGTTCCCCTCTTTCCAAAAATATAAATTTCATACACCAAAACCTTTCCAATCAAAATGGCATTTTTGGACCTATTTCATTTAAAAATCAAGTTTGACCCAAAGTTGACTTTTTGATTCTTTGACTTTTTTTCACTTTGGCCAATTGGGATTTATTTCATATCATATTTGAAACTTGCTCCAAGCCTAAAATCATGTTCATACCACCATTATATCATCATTTTGGCCAAAGTTGCAAATTTGGCATTTCTTGCAAATGGCTTCACATAAGTAAAACAAAGACAGCAATCCATCAGCAGACCAAAAAGAGCATACACAAATGTTACTAGCAGCCTGTTTTAAGGCCCAAAATCGTGCAAGCTTACACCCTCCTAAAACCATTGGTTCACACTTAGCAAATTGCATTTTTGATTTCATTTAACTAAACCAGGTTAGCACATGATTAAGGGACTTAAAACAGATGATATAAAGCTTCATTTCTGCTGATTCCAACCCTAGAATCGCAGCCTACCATACAGAAAACACATCATCCTCTCATTCTTGCATTTTGGCATTTGAAAATTTTCTGACCAACCCTTCAAAGAACCACGAGCTCTCTTGGATTTTTCATGACCTGGACATCATTGTGAGGCCAATCCAAGCTCCATTTCCCTACTGTCAAGCACCCCGCGTTCTGTTTTCATTAAGCACACAACAATGGTAGAAGTTGGTTCAAGCTACCTCGTGCACTTGTGAGCTGAAGTACCTTTCTCATTCATCATTCCAAGGCATGGAGAGCAACTGTCTCAACCTCTAGTAACCAGAAAATCACATTCTAACTCAACTCTTCAAATTTGGTTGGTATTTCAATCCTCTCGTTTCTTAAAACTTTTGCCTGTTTCTCATAGATCTTCACTCCCTGAGCATTATGAACTTCGAATGGTTTAAAATGATTGAGTATTGCATGAAATATCTGGGTTTACATGTTTATGTCCAAACTTGTTTTGGTTGATTTCTCTGTTGTGTGCTCGAGTTAATGATGATTGATGTCATATTCATGATGCCTGATGCTTACTGATGCTATTACCATGATTAATTTTGAGTTCTGGGCACTTTGATTTTTGCTCATGTTTAGATGTTGATGATGAAGACACCCTGCTGTTCATAAACTCTACTTGTTTTTCCAGATTTTTTTCCATGATCATGTTTGGAGTATTGTTGTTAGATGTTAGTGCCATACTGCTTGCCAATGCCATGATATCTGTTTAATGATGTTGAGATTAGTGTGTTGATGGAACTTGTATGAAGTTGCCATGCCATGCTGCTTAAACCCTAGGGTTTCAAGAACCCAGAAAATTTGAATGCTATTGGCCGAGTTTACTGTTCCATTGGGTTTGGACCAATGGGAACATTTCATTTCCCTTGCTTATGCTGTGCGTTTTGTTAAATGAAAAGCGGAATTACAATTATGCCATCCAGTTGACCATTGTTTGACTTATGCCATGCTATTTGCTCATGTTTACTACAAATTATTCACCCAACTTCAACAATTCATTTCTCCTTCATTATTCATCCAAAAATCATGAAATTTTTTCCATCATCTTCACATGGATGTCTAGTATTTGATCCTGATTTTTAATTAATTTTTCATTGGCTGGATTTTAATTGGTAATTGGTTTCCTAACATGTATGCACATTTGATACATTTTGCCATTCCTTTTGTGAAATTGTCATGATGTATCCATTGCCCCTGAAACTTTTTGTGGTGAAACTAGAATCATTTACCTTTGTTTCCATATAGAGTTTATGCATTTCTCATATGTGGTTTGTGAGTTACAAATTTTTGAAGTGAGGTGTTGCATTTGGTGCTACATGAATGATATGCATTTTCCCAATTTTTGTTCACATGCTTCCTTACATCCAATTGACCCCAAATTTTGCATGAATGATCTCTTACATGTCTAGTTTGTGTATGAATTTTCTGGGATTTAATCATGCTGTTTTCCATTTGATTGTGAATTTTCTTCCCTGCCTAGTCAAATGTTGACTTTTTGTGCTACACATTGCCAAATCCTTTGTGAAATTCTCATACCATATTGTATGATCATGAAATTTCATATGTGATAACTAGACATCTTGAGCTTTGCATTGGTGTTCATCTCATTCATTTCTCATCTGTTTTCGATTTGATATGATTTTTTGAAGTTGACCCATGTTTGTTGACTTTCATTGTGCTTACTTGAAATTATGTTGACTTCTTGATTTTCATTGACTGCCTTCCTCTCATCCAAATGCCATGAAATTTTACATGTCTACCATGTTAGATGTTAGGATTGAGTGTGATTTATTTGATGATTTTTGAGATTGTTTGAGTTGACTTTTGATGCAAGTCATTCTGTTGACTTTTGTGCTTTCATTTGCCTTACTTTGACTTCAAATGTTCATGAAATGATAATAATGCATGATTTGAGTGTGGGCCCAATTGGGGTAGCTTCTTAAATGTTTGACCTTGACTTTGGTTGACTTTTCTTTGCTGTGTTGACTTTTTCTTTCATCCTTGACCCTAGGCTAGTCCTAGTGGTCTTCTGAGCTTACCATTGAGTTATTGTTTCAGGTTAAGCATCAATGCTTCCAAGATCATACAAATGTGATTGAATTCGCTTACATATGATCTAACCTTTGTTTTGTAGGTTTGACTCATGTGTTTGAGTCTTGTGCCATGCACTTTGGTCCTTCTGTGGTTGACTGTTTGCCAATTTCTTTTGCTTTTAACTGTTGAATTGCATACTGATTGGTTTGACTTTTTTCAGGTACTTTAGTTGCTTAAGTTCTCTGAACTCGCTTTGCTTTGCTTTTTAGCAACTTGCTTGAGGTATAATCTCTTTTACTTCATGTAGTCTGGAGACCCGGTCTGTTATTTGACCGGGCAAACTGTCTGAAGTCCTCCTTAAGAGGCCATGCTTGTGTGTGTTTAAAATTGTCCCTGTACATATTGAAAGTCCTTCAAAAAGGCAATTGGTGGAAGGTAGGGATATGCAATCTATCCCCCACTACTCTTGTTGTGTCATCCCTCTGCTCACACTGCTGTGTGTTGATGCATTGGGATACAAACCCCAAGATCTTGTACAAAGTGTACAGTGTCAGAGTCTTCGAGTATAGAAGGGTTCCCACTTTCTGGACCCATGCTCATTTGTCTATTAGCTCTCCCTGGCCAGGGATAAGAGCTGTGAGGTCTCATCCTCACTTCATCCTTTCATCTGCTTCACCTTAGCCTCTCAATGGCAAGGTTAAGAGCACACTTCACCCCATTCCAGAGGTTTGTTTGTTGAGGTTGATATGACCCCTCGACTAAAACCTAACCCTTGTGTGAGCCTCTTGTATGTATATAGTGTGTGCTATCTGTGATTGTGATTGCCTTGCTTCTTAGGCTAGCTTAGACTTGCTCTTGTGCAAGATAGGTTTAGTTTAGACTAATCCTTGTTTGCTTTCGCCCTCGTTGCGATCCTTTCTCTCGCCCTCGTTGCGATCGAGCCTTTTCCTTTCTCTCGCCCTCGTTGCGATCGAGACTTTCCCTTTCTCTTGCCCTAGTTGCAATCGAGACCTTTCTCCCTGCCGGCCGAACTACGGCAACTCTGATTCTCACGTTCAGGTGAGATACGTAGGCACGAGATGCGATGTCTTGTCGAGTTTGACTAACGACTAACAACTAATCCGTGCTTGTTTTCGCCCTCGTTGCGATCCTTTCTCTCGCCCTCGTTGCGATCGAGCCTTTCCCTTTCTCTTGCCCTAGTTGCAATTGAGAACCTTTGTCCCTCCGTAGCCGAACTACGGCAACTCTGATTCTCATGTCCAGATGAGATACGTAGGCACGAGATGCGATGTCTTGTCGAGTTTTGACTAACAGCTAATCCGTGCTTGTTTTCGCCCTCGTTGCGATCCTTTCTCTCACCCTCGTTGCGATCGAGACTTTCCCTTTCTCTTGCCCTAGTTGCAATCGAGGTCCTTTGTCCCTCCGTAGCCGAACTACGGCAACTCTGATTCTCACGTTCAGGTGAGATACGTAGGCACGAGACGCGATGTCTTGCCGAGTTTGACTAACCACTAACACTGATTCTCTTTCCTCTCACCCTTGCTGTGATTGAGATCTCCCCTTTCTCTTGCCCTAGTTGCAATCGAGACCCTTGCTTCCTGTGCAAGCCTTGTCTAGGATAGGTTGGCCCTTGTGCCATTTAGCTAGAAACCTTAACTTAGGGTTGACTTTGCATGACAACATCTAGGCTCGAGTCGTAGTCTCCCTAGTGTTGTGTCTCCCTCTGTTATCTGGTTAGGCTAGATCCTTGTCCCTGCGTAGGGGAACTACATCGCCCTGATCTTCACACCAGATGAAGTATGTAGGCAGGAGATTGAGCTGATCTCTCCGGGCGCCTTTCTTTTCTTTTTGTGTTTTGTTTGACAGTTATAGGCTGAGTCCCCAACTCCCTATCTATCTGTTGTGTGTGTTTAGGTTCGGATGTCAATGTAAGTCCAGTGATTGACATTTGGGCTCCATGTTTGCCTCTTTGTGTGTGTTTTAGGTTCGGATGCTGACATAAGTCCAGTGATTGGCAGTCGGGCTCCATGTTTGCTTGTGTTTTGTTTGCTTGTGTGCGTGTTAGCCGAGCTACGAATGCTCTGATTCTTCTCTCGTCCGAGAAGATACGTATGCATAGGATGCGACATCCTAGCGAGCATGTGTCGTTTCCCCAGTCCGAACTACTTCGACTCTGATGTCTACGCCTGATAGACTAATGTCATACCCCAATTTTGTCCGGGCATATTTAAATTTTTGTAGAATTAATTTCATTTTTTAATTTAGCATCATATGCATAGCATTACATACATTACATCATGGATAAACACCTAAAATGTCAGTCAGAATGAATTTATTTGAGAATACAGAAAAAATCGGTTGAATCGTTAAAATTTGAGGAAAGACTATATTTTTTTTATAAGTATATTTTGTCTTGACAATTTTAGTATGACCGGTTCAATTTTTCGAATAAATTTGTACTCGATTTCTATTTTAATGGGTCGATATTTTTTTAGATATTTAATTAAAATAAATTAGAATGTGTTTAAAATTAAATATTAGTTAGTGTACATTAAATATTAGTTAGTTAATTAAAATAGGTAGAATTTATTTAAATCAAATGTCAATTAGTTTTTTTTATTAATGTTTTTATGTCCTTAAAAGAATAATGAGGATATTAAAATAAATAAATAAAAAGTTTTAGCATTGGATTCTTTGACAACCCACAAAAGGATATCAAAAATATATCTTTTTCTTCCCTCATCACACGTTTTCTCTCCACTCACATACATAGACTCTCTTTCCCTGCTACCTAGAGCCCACTCCCAAAATCACTCTCCATCATCTCTCTCTCCACACTCACACGTTACCCTCATTCTCTTCACATCACTCTCTCATTATTAATAACAGCTATCATATAACCTCTCTCACCATTCACTCCTCACTGACAATCTCTCAGACAATCACAAAAAATCTCTTCACTCTCCAAAAACCCTCAATCGCCCTTCATCATCTCGCTCACCTTCACATCTCACGCTAAAATCCTTTCCTCTTCAGTCTAACTCTCAAATCCCTCTCATCCCCGAAACCCTCACTGAAAATCACCGCCGGAAACGCCATATTCTCTCAACCATCGCTCTTCATATTCTCCACGAAGCCACGGCCACCCTTCAATCTCACAACAACTCCTCTTCTCCTTTCCGACGAACAATCGCGAAACCCTACAGCCGTCGTTCATTTCATCTTCAAAACTCGCCTCACCGTCCCTCAAACCTCACTCGATTCCGGCCACCACCATCCGAAACCCTCATCGTCATTATCTCCACCATTGTTCTCTCCCTCCGCAATCCACAAAACCCTCGCCGTCACAATTTGGAGTCAAGACTACTGAAGTGGGGTTTTGAAATCGGTATCGGTAGCGGTAAATCTGACTAAGGAAGCTTTTGGATGCCGAAGTCGATTTAAAAGATTAGCAGGAAGTTCGAGCAAGCCGCTGACAGAAAAACAACAAAATCTGCTGTTCGGATGTAAACGAGGGGTACTCTTTTGGTCCTGCTTTCAAACCGACCCATTTTCGGTTCAAATTCCGTCATACCTCAAAAGCAGCGGTTGGTTATCGTCATTTATGTTGGTAATAATCTGAACTCATCAAAAGTTTTGCCTGTTTACAGCATTCTGTATTTTTTTTTAGTTAAACCAATGATGTATTGTGTGTAGTAATTGCTGGCTGTTGTTATGATTCGTAGTTTGAAGTTTTTTTGACAGGCTTATTCCAACTTTTGGGTTAATTAGTTTCTGTACAGTTTAAGTAGAAAAAACAGGAAATTGTGTGGTTAAGCTATCAGTCAATGGTTCATGATTTTATATTTAGGACCGCCGAATTCATTGTTCAAATCTGAGCTGAATTGTGTTGTTATTAATATGGCTGATTGTGCTGTCAATGAGTTCTGTAAGAAAAGGATGACTTGCTGCTTAATTTTTTCTCTTTAATTTCATTTGCCATCTATGATTTCGAGTTGGATTATGTTTTGCTTCAATTTCATTGTGCTGTCGAATTTATGAGATTTGTTGGTTTGATTTAGTTCCGATTCGGTGAGATTCGACCCTGCGTTGCTTTGATTATGCGTTGCATATGCCGAATTGATTGCAATGTTAATATGTAACGATTTATGTTGCTGTTGTATTGTGATAACAATTTGTATATTGTGGTTATAATGAATCGGCAGCTTAAGATAGAGTAACATTAGATTTAAAGTTTAAGTTCTGGATCACTTGCAGGAGTCACTACTACTGGTTGTTGTTTGAGTGCCATAAAAAAAATAAGCTTCAATATTATTGACAAACTATCTTTGCATTTTTTTTGAAAAAATTAGAGTTAAATAAATCCCGAGTTGATTTTTTGTTCTTAAGTTTAGTTTTATTCCAATTCACTTGAATTTTATTTTAATAAAATGTATTCATGGAAGGAAATGTTTTGGATGTAACTATTGGGATGATAATTTTAAAAGTAAATACAATTTGATTCAAAATCGCAACGGTTGAATCCACCAAGTGTAATGACTATTAATCTTTAAGTTTTTATAGAAATCATTTTCCTTATTAATTGGTTTTCAATTGAAAAAATAGAATATGCCGCATTTAATGGAGTTGTTTTTGTTTTAAAATTCAATTGAGTTAATATGTGTGCAAAGGGATAGTTAACATGCTGATACATGGTGGAGTGTGGGTACATATGGTTTGTCACAGTTTGTAAAATAAATATAAATCATGTTTGGTTATCATGCTATACAATTTAGTAATGTTAGCAATTGATTCATTCAATATCCTATTTATCCTATAATAATGTGATTATTTTGATCCAACACCATTTTTTATAAATTCAAATCCAAATCATAGTTCTAAGCCAATATAACTTCCAAAAGATATTTTCATATAACTCGGGGTGAAAAGGAGATAGGAAGCGTACGCTTCACTATTTCTCAATTACTCGAATAATTGGCGTACGCCATATTGCACGAGTTTTTGTCATCCGATTAAATGAAATATAATTTCTAAATTCAAATCATTTTAAAATTCCAACCATCATATTCAAATCACATTTTCTAAATCAATTACAAATATTAAATCTGTTTAATTCTATATTCCAGATAATAAGAGGATAGGAGGCGTACGCCTCACTATCTTTCGATTATTCGAACAATTGGCGTACGCCACATTGCTCGAATTTTCGTAATCAAAATTAAAACCTTAATCACTTTTCAAAATCAAAATATAACACAAATTCAAATTACTTTTCAAAATCAAATATAATTTCTAAACTTAAATTATTTTTAAACTTCAACCATCACTTCAAATTATACCATTCAAATCATTCTTCCAGATTAATATGATTCTAAATCTCCGATAATTAAGGATAGGAGGCGTGCGCCTCATTATCTTTCGATTATTCGAACAATTGGCGTACGCCATATTGCTCGAATTTTCATAATCAAAATTAAAACCTTAATCACTTTTTAAAATCAAATATAATTTCTAAACTCAATTTATTTCCAAACCATAACAATTTAAATCATTCTTCCAAATTAATATAATTTTAAATCTCCGATAATAAAGGATAGGAGGCGTACGCCTCACTATCTTTCATTTATTCGAATAATTGGCGTACGCCACATTGCTCGAATCTTCGTCATCAAATTCAAAACCATAATCACACAAATTCAAATCACCTCTTATATCAAATCCAATTTCGCAAAATAAACAACTTAAACCTTCAATAGAGAATGGGAGGCGTACGCCTCACCATTCCTTGATTATTTGAATATTTGGCGTACGCCACATTGCTCAAATCATCTTTCGATCAAAACCTACCAATCCAAAATTCAAACTAGCTTCGCAAATCACATACAAACATCTAAACATACCTTTTACAATTTAAACCTCGGGTGATAAGAGATAGGAGGCGTTCGCCTCACCATCTCTCGATTATTTGAATAATTGGCGTACGCCATATTGCACAAATTATCGACTTCCGACTAAAATACGCTAAATAAACTTGGATAAAGGAATAGGGGGCGCACGCCTCATTATTCTTTGAATAAGCAAGTAGGAGGCGTACGCTTCATTACCGTGCATATTCAACATCCGCAAACAAACTTTCTAAATAATTCGAACGAAAAAGGAATAGAAGGCGTTCACCTTGTTATTCCTCGAAAGAATTGGACGATTGGTGTACACCACATTGCTCAACCTTTCGTCGTTCTCCAAAAACACCTTAACAAATCAAACCTAATCTCTCGCCCCCGAGCGATCGAAACTCAAACACCCAAACACATCAATTCAACTTGTCACCCCCGCGTGACCAAAACCCTTTCAAAAAAGAACACTGTCAATCCTTTCTAATGCGCACAACAAACCAGTGCTAGAGCCTCCCCCGAGAGTAGACAAGCCAGCGTTTAGCCGTTAGAACGCCGACCTACACAGTCGTTCATCGAAACAAAACCCACCAAATATTCGTAGTAGCCCGAACTACGAATGCTCTGATTTCCTTATTGCACCATAAGGATACGTAGGCAGGAGATTGTTGTATCTTCGCGAGCACACTAATAAAAAACCTCCCATTTCCCCATCCTGAGGTCTTCATCCATATCTATCATCAATTCTAATCACTCGAAGCAAGCAGATAAATAGTCAATTAACAGTCAAATAGCAAAATCAGACTAAGAGGTTCCCGTTGAGTACAACGGACGTAAGGGGTGCTAATACCTTCCCCTTACGTAATCGACTCCTGAACCCTAATATGGTTGCGATGACCATTGTTCTTATTTCCAAAGGTTTTCTCGATATTTTCCTATTCCTTCATTGGAATGAATAAAGTTCGGTGGCGACTCTGTTTCGAACAACATTTTTTTCCGCGTCCTATCGCGAGGGATCGCATTATCATCATTTTTGAGGTGCGACAGACTGGCGACTCTGCTGGGGACCCTGCTCCAAGCAAGAGAGAGTCTAGCCTAACTTAGTCTGATTTTGCTATAACTGTTGGAAGATATTCTTTCTTTCCATGTTTATCTCTATGTATTTTATTCTGATTACTTGTGTTGTATGTAATGTGTTGATACTTTGATATGGAGTTTGATGTTTACTGTGAGATAAGCTTCATACCCGAGCTTCGAGAAAAACTTAGAACCCGGAGTTGTGTAGTATTGAACCGAGGGGTGTACACCTCAATGGGACAATACGAAGACTCCACCTAGAGTAGATCTGTTTGGAGTTTCCATCACAATATGGCTAGCCCATTATTGTGGGGAGGTTCTAAATATGATCCGTGACTCTAGGAACCTCGCCTTAAACTCAAGTTTTGTTTTCATGATTGGCGATTATGTAGTATTGAACCGAAGGGTCTACACCCTGTTCGAACAATACGAGAATCCCACTTAGATTAGATCATTTCAGAACTCCCATCACAATGTGGCTAGCCCACCACTGCGAGGAAGTTTTGAACCTGATCCGTGAGTCTAAGTTCCTTCCTTGAAAACATAACTTTAGAACCTACCTTTGGGGAATTTCTAGTAATCAGAGAAGCTCGGACTTCTTCCTTTATCCTGATGTACCTGGCGTATGAATAATCTTGAGTATTTGTATTCCTTCGCGAAAAACATGACATAATTTCATGCATTTGCATATCATAAACATGCATTGCATATCATCTTCCAGAGACAAAAAACTTACACCATATTCTACCCTTTGACCAGTAAACACTGACTACTCGACACCGGTACGAGACACGCCGCAACTACAAGATGACACTCGAACAGCTTGAAGCCAACCAAGTTTTGATGAGGACAGACATTGACTCCATACAGGCTAAGATGGATCATTTACTTGAGACCATGTTGCTCTTAGCCCAGAAGGAGAAGGATGCCGAGACTAACGCCGAAGCCAGAAGAATTGCTGCTCAATTTGGATCACCATCGCTTAGCATCCCTGGAGAGACTGACCTTAATGGTAATCTTGCCCAGCCTAGAGGAGGACCGACCCCTATTCCGATCCCAATGGACAATATAAAACCCCACGAGCATTCTACTGTATCTGCTCAACACGGATCTGTGATAGGTGATGAAGATCCATATGACGCCTTCTTCATGCCACAACCAACCAAACCTGCTGTTATAGATCTCCCGGACCCAGCTGTTGAGAGACTCCATGCTCTGGAAGAGAAATTCAAGTCCTTGGAGGTTCACACTACTCCCGGTTTGGACGCTGTCGACATGTGCTTGGTACCAGGCTTGGTGATTCCGCAAAAATTCAAAGTCCCGGACTTTGACAAGTACAAAGGGATTAGTTGCCCGAGGACTCACCTCAGAGCTTACTGCCGCAAGATGGCTGCCCACATCGGTAATGATCAACTCTTGATTCATTACTTCCAAGATAGTCTCAGTGGGGCATCTTTGGAGTGGTATATGCAGCTAGAGAGAGGTCAGGTCCAATCTTGGAGAGATCTCGCTGAAGCCTTCCTTAGGCATTACCAGTACAATACTGATCTAGCACCCAATCGCACACAGCTGCAAGACATGACTCAACATAACAATGAGTCATTCAAGGAGTACGCCCAGCGGTGGAGAGAGCTAGCAGCTCGTGTCCAACCTCCTCTTCTTGACAAGGAGCTAATTGATATGTTTATGGGAACTCTGCATACCCAATACATGGAAAAGATGGTGGGCTCCAGCTTCCCGACTTTTGCTGAGGTTGTCTCTGTGGGAGAACGAATTGAAAGTCAGATCAGAAAAGGAAAGCTACCTTACGCCGCCAGTGCTTCAGGTGGGATGAAGAAACCATATCCTAATCTCCCAAAGAAGCCAGAAGGGCAGACTAATGCCATAATGGAAGGAGGAGGATATATGGCACGTCCATATGCTCCTATGCCTTATCATCAGGTTGCCTCTGTCATCCCGACACCATATCAACCACCATATCAGCAACCCTATCAGCAACAATATCAGCAGCCTTATCAAAAGCCAGCTTATCAGCAACAACATCAGAATCAACAACAACGT